>NW_016822769.1:1226755-1244466 GCF_001698545.2 Rhinopithecus bieti | reverse complement strand
TTTTTTTTTTTTTTTTTTTTTTTTGAGACAAAGTCTCACTGTTTCGCCTAGGCTGGAGTGTAATGGCACGCTCTCTGCTCACTGCAACCTCTGCCTCCCAGGTTCAAGCGAGTCTTCTGTCTCAGCCTCCCAAGCAGCTGGGATTACAGGCATGTGCCACCATACCTGGCTAATTTTTTGTATTTTTAATAGAGACGGGGTTTCACCATGTTGGCCAGGCTGGTCTCGAACTCCTGACCTCAAGTGATCCACCCACCTTGGCCTCCCAAAGTGCTGGGATGACAGGTATGAGCCACCACGCCCGGCCCAGAGCCAGAATTTTTACATTGAATAATCCAGGGTGGGCTACTATTTGATGAATAGCCACCAGAAGTGACTTCAATCTCAGTGCCTAAAGGTCTAATGGTGTAAATAAACATTCAGTGATGCCAGCTGTGTTTCTATGCTCATACTTCCCGGAGCATAGAAATGAATAACATGGGCCGGGCGCGGTGGCTCAAGCCTGTAATCCCAGCACTTTGGGAGGCCGAGACGGGCGGATCACGAGGTCAGGAGATCGAGACCATCCTGGCTAACACGGTGAAACCCTGTCTCTACTAAAAAATACAAAAAACTAGCCGGGCGAGGTGGCGGGCGCCTGTAGTCCCAGCTACTCGGGTGGCTGAGGCAGGAGAATGGCGTGAACCCGGGAGGCGGAGCTTGCAGTGAGCCGAGATCTGGCCACCGCACTCCAGCCTGGGCGACAGAGCAAGACTCCGTCTCAAAAAAAAAAAAGAAATGAATAACATGGAGGCTCTGACCATGAGGTGCTCATATCTGGACCTTTACTACATTTATGGAACCAGGGCAAAGTGCAACTAGAAGTCCCAGGCTTTTATTTTCAACTTGCATATCATCTTCCTCTGAAGGATAAAAATACAGACAGAAGATGTATTCTGAGGCAAAATCCCTGAGTTTGTCCAGAGGTTACTCTCCTGTTCTTGAGAGGAAAACTGGAGCTCAGAGGAGTACGAACTTGCTCTGATACTCAAGTCTTTGGTGGAATCAGGAAATTCAAAGAACTCTATCCTGAAGGCCAGAGCTATTTCCATCTGCCATACGTCCACTTGAGAATTGGAGTATCCAGAACTGCTCTGTTCCTCATTCCTAACCCTGCCCATTCCCAGTTAGAAGTTTATATTTACCTCTCCTTATGGGCTTAGTTTCCCTTATATTCAGATTTATTCTAGCCAGGGGAACATGGCTAAACATTCTTTGCTTCATGATCAAATTCCATTCTCATTAATAACTATTTATATTGCCCTCATTCCATATCTAGATTCTCACTTTTGTTGTCAAAATGCTTTTGCTTGAGTCTCTAGCCCTTTGCTCCATAGTTTCCCACATAGCCTGTGTTCCCTATTGCTGATATCTGATCTCCCCAAACCTGGGTCTTGCCTGTCTGGACCTAATATGGCCATCTTCTCTTTGAATGTTGCCTTTCAACCATTCTCTGTAGCCTCTTTTTCTGAAACTCTTATCAGACAGATGTTGAAGCTTCTCACTCCAGTTTTTATTTCTATTAATTTCTTTTACATATCTTCTAACTCCATAACTTTCTGTGCTTTGCTTTGGACATTTTCTCCCGTTGTTGTTTTATAGGTGCTATTTATTTTTTATTTCTCTAAACATCTTTGAATGAGGTGAGTTCTTCCCGAATCAGCTATTTCCAAGAGACTTGTATGAGGATGGAGGCAGGGTTATATTTGAGGCTGTTTTCTTTATAAAACAATGTTCCATGGGTTCTTTTTCCCCCGTGATCAACACTGCAGCGTTGTTTGCAATGCAGAGTCTCTCTCCTCCATTCTACATCAGCCACAGACTGTTTTCTGAAAATATGGCATATTTGTCCTTGTTCAACTTCACCTTTCCTATATCTCAAATCTGTGTAACAAATGGTTGCAGGAAAGCCCAGCTTAAGCCTGCTTGCCTGTTCTCTTTGTTCTGTACCAGGGCTTGTGAGTCATGGCCAACAGGATGGGGTACTTTCTTGGGAAAGGTGCCACCTCCCTTCATGTAAGGTCTGCATCCCTAGGCATCCTCCCTCACATTCCTGCTTGACTTTCACTATGTTTGGCAGTCCTTCCTCACAGATTTTAGTCCAAGCTATTTGATGTCTCTAGTTTCATTGCAAATTGTTTGTCTATTTTTCATTCTCCTTGTAGTTTTTGACTTAAAGAAGGATGAGTTTCTAAGAGAAGGGGAATAATCAGTTTTAATCCACCATTTAAAACTAACACTTAAGGCCGGGCGCAGTGGCTCACGCCTTTAATCCCAGCACTTTGGGAGGCCGAGGTGGGTGGATCATGAGGTCAAGAGATTGAGACCATCCTGGCCAACATGGTGAAACCCTGTCTCTACTAAAAATACAAAAAATTAGCCAGGCGTGGTGGCGGGTGCCTGTAGTCCCACTTACTTGGAAGGCTGAGGCAGAAGAATCACTTGAACCCAGGAGGCAGAGGTTGCAGAGAGCTGAGACTGCACCACTGCACTCCAGTCTGGCGACAGAGTAAGATTCTGTCTCAAAACAAAAAACAAACAAACAAACAAAAACTAACACTTAAATCGTTTTTGACACTTTATTTAACGTTTCTGTATATTTAAAGAAAGGTGTGTGTGTGTGGGTGTGTGTGCCTGCACATGTGCTGGGGGTGGGCAGAATATTTCAAAATGTCCTCAATATATCAACTTGTCTAGATTGGGTAATGGACTTTCAGCACTGATCAGTGTGGATGCCTTTCCTGAAAGATGACAAATTTACCTCCAGCCCACAGGAATGGGAACACAAAGCCAATATTTAGGAGTGTTATAGAAAATACGAAGTGCTATTCTTTGCACACTTGAATTTTAAACTAAGATTGATTCCTAATACCTGCTTGATGTCTTAATCATAGTAGCTGTCTTTCCCATAGTACATGCTAAAGGTCGGGCCTACACACACCATGTGGCCTCCACTCCCTCTCCCAGGCCACAGATGGGCTTCAAACTCATTTCATAGGCTGTCCAGCAATCCAAGACATGACCTAATACAAAAAGATGATCCGGCAAACCAGAACTTCTCATGAATTTGAATCTTTGAACAAAGGGAGAATCCAGAAGTCGAAAGTAAGAGCAAAAGTTTAAAGACTGCCATGAGGTAGCGCTTAGGACTTGAAAGAGAAAACAGAATAAAGGAGATAAATTTTAAACAGAAATCAGAAGAAATGCAGAGATGCAGAGTGGAGAGAGCCAGTTATTTGGCAGAGACGAGAATTACAGAGAGAAACAAATGTGGAGAATGGCTGTATTATGTTAACCACAGCACTGTCCTTTGGTTCTTCCTGGGATTTCTGTGCCTAGCAGGATGCCTTGCTCACAAATGTTTATCCTCAAAGTAAGCGAAGTTACCTCTTCACTTAAGGTAACTTGCCTGAATTTCTGCTCTTGTAATGGACCCTCTACCATAGCACTCTGTTGAAATTTTTTCTTAGGGTGCTAAGGTAGAGTTTGCCAAACACTATTTAATGACACTGTCAATCTCTATCTTCCTTGACTTATTTAATGTTTCCTTTGGCCCTTGTAATACGATACTGTCCTAGTTCTTCTGCCTTTAACCACTTTGTTCTTACCAAGTGAGCCATTCATTCCCATACCTTTATATACAGTCTGTAAAGAAAGATAACTCCCAAATCTCTTGAGCCCACAACTGTGTCCTTGAAAATCAACCTGACTGAAACGGAACTCATATTTATCCCTAAATCATTTCCATCTCTTGACTTCCCTATTTGTATTTATTGTACCATCAATCTTCCAGTTTTGAAATCTGAGTTATCTTTAGATATTTTATTCAATTCTTTCTTCCCTATCATCTAATCAGTTGCAAAGTCTAATTATTAATAATAATTGCCAACCCTCCTCTGCCTTCCAAAATCTTCCGGTGTTTTTCATAGCCTACCAAAACAAGTTTTTTAGTTTTTTTTAAAAAGGGCCTCAGAATTTAGAACTCTCTATAACATGTTGAAAAGTCATATTTCTAGTCTTCTTCCCCATGGTTTTGTTGTACAATTAAAATTTTTAATTCACCATCCTTTTACATATTAATAATTTACTAAAGGTTACATTAACTGACCGGGCACGGTGGCTCATGCCTATAATCCCAGCACTTTGGGAGGCCGAGATGGGCAGATCACAAGGTCAGGAAATTGAGACCATCCTGGCTAACACAGTGAAACCCCGCCTCTACTAAAAATACAAAAAATTAGCTGAGTGTGGTGGCAGGCGCCTGTAGTCCTAGCTACTTGGGAGGCTGAGGCAGGAGAATGGTGTGAACCCAGAAGGAGCAGCTTCCACTGCACTCCAGCCTGGGGGATAGAGCGAGACTCCATCTCAAAAAAAAGAAAGTACATTAACCAAAAGATAATGAAAGCTTTAAAAAGAAGATGACTTCATTCTGTGTACTAGGCTGAATGGGCAATTCTGTGGAAGGGAAGAGAAAAATGTCTGTTTATTTTCCACCCCCTCAATATGTGCTTAGAAGACCAAATCTAGGGCAGGGTATAGTGGCTCGTACCTATAATCCTACCACTTTGGGAGGCTGAGTCAGGAGGATTGCTTGAGGCCAGGAGTTTGAGACCAACCTGGGCAACATAGTAAGATCCTGTCTCTATTTTTATAAATGAAAAGAAAACCAAACCCAGAAAATATGCCTATCAGGGAATACACAAGTTCAAAAAAAGACTGCATTTTAAGCCAGTCAGAGCTGTCTCAAAAACTTTGAAAAGAGATACATTCTGAATAAGATAAAACGTACAGAAGAATCTGGCCACTTGAAGGTAATCTAGGAGAAGGAATACATACCAACATCAGTTTATAATCCTAGTGAATGTAGTGTCTTTTGAAGGTGGATATCACTCAGGAATTTTATTCAATGCATTTTAAAAGTATATTTAAATTATATAGTGGTTACCAAGGCGGGGCAAAGAGGAATGGGAAGTGACTGATAATGGGTATGGAATTTCTTTTGGGGGTAATGAAAATGTTCTGGAATTAAATAGGGTTGATAATTGTATAACTTTGTGAGTATACTAAAAACCACTGAATTGTAAACTTCAAAAGGGTTAATTTTATGATATGAAAATATATTTCATGTTATTAATTGTTGATATTATATGATTGATTGATTTTTTATATGGTTAATTCATCTTGCTAGCTGAAGGTTTGCCAATTCCCCTGGCTTTCAATAATATATCCTTTTCTGTAAAACAAGGGATTAATTATATTAGCTAATATTTGCTGAGCACTCACTGTGGAAGAGGCTTTACATACATCGTTTCATTTAATCTCAGAACAACCCTATGATATATGTATTATTACCACATATTTAAGGAAACTGAAGCTTAGATTGTTTAAAGTATCTTGCCAGAGTCACAATTATTAAGTAGTGGATCCCAGATTTGAACTCTTTATTTGACCCCAAAGCCTATTAACCATTGAGTTAGCAGGAAGCCCATCAATATGTTTTGTGGAATTGAATTTATTAAATGGATCAAATTTGTGAGGCAAAATATCTGCAGTAACTTCCTATTGCGCTAGAGGGAGACATAGAATTGGAAACCAAAGGAGATTCTAAAATTTCTGGACCTGGAAATCTTTTAGGAAGCACATCTACTGCCAGCCCCTTTTAGGGGAAGTCTAACCTTAAGGCGGAGAGAGAGAAATTCGAGTCAGGAATTGATATTCATCCTTATAAAGCCGCGGCTGGCAGGAATCACTTTATAAGAAAGCACATCAGCAGGGCACAATGGCCCAGGCCTGTAATCTTAGCACTGTGAGAGGCCGAGGCAGGAGGATCACCTGAGGTCAGGAGTTCAAGACAAGCCTGGGTAACATGGTGAGACCCTATCTCTACTAAAAAAAAAAAAATACAAAAATTAGCCAGGCGTGGTGGTGTACCCCTGTAGTCCCAGCTATTCGGGAGGCTGAGGCATGAGAATCATTTGAACCCTGGAGGCAGAGGTTGCAGTGAGTTGAGATGGTGCCACTGCACTCCAGCCTGGGCATCAGAGTGAGACTCTGCCTTTAAAAAAAAAAAAAGAGGCCGGGTGCGGTGGCTCAAACCTGTAATCCCAGCACTTTGGGAGGCCGAGATGGGCAGATCACGAGGTCAGGAGATCAAGACCATCCTGACTAACACTGTGAAACCCCGTCTCTACTAAAAAATACAAAAAACTAGCCAGGCGAGGTGGCGGGCGCCTGTAGTCCCAGCTACTCGGGAGGCTGAGGCAGGAGAATGGTGTAAACCCGGGAGGCGGAGCTTGCAGTGAGCTGAGATCCGGCCACTGCACTCCAGCCTGGGCGACAGAGCGAGACTCCGTCTCAAAAAACAAACAAACAAACAAACAAACAAAGTACATCTCTTCCTCCTTTGGTTCACTGTGCATATTCTCAAAGAGCAGAGAAAAGGCAAAGATTAGAGCTATGAGGTCTTTGGAAGCTTGCATAAGAAATCCTTAATTTCTACCAGAGACTTTTTTTTCCTGAGAAGTTTTGTGTTGTAAACTTTTGAAATCATGGTTAAGATATCTAAGGAGAGTTCATTTGCTTTTCAACCTTTATTCCTTCAAAGTAATTTTTAAATTTTGATGGCCAGATTTTATGAATAATTAGCTTTGAGAGCAAAAAAATACAATTCCTCCACAGAGACAAACGATACGGCACAGCCAGCTCAAACCTAAGAGCAAGACACACTCCTGCTTCACGAGTCATGCCATTTTCACATCAGAAGGAAAGATTCTGAACTTTCTGACTTCTCGGAGCTTCTCAGAGTTGAAAGAAATTTTAAGCCATTTAATTCACTCCTTTCCAACCTCTGCCTGAACGTCTGAAGTAATGGGAAGCTCACTATCACACAAACAGTTTTTTTTTTACTATTATGGAAAAGTGTCTATTTTCACTGACTTGGCCTTAAAGTCATAAGAATATAGTAGATATAGGCAATAGTGTTTATTTTTCCCCTAGGAATTATAAACAAAATGCTTATCACCCTGTTTGCTTCAATAGCTAAGGACAGAGATGAGTAACAGCAAACCTAAAGGTCCTGTGATAGAGGAAATTAGAAACTGATCTTAATGATTAATATAATGAAATTAAACTTTATTAGAAGTGGAAACTGGTAGAAATGGATGATAACTCAGGATTCAAGGGCCCCTGTGTCAACATCTCTTGTCGATGAATTTTAGTGAGTTTTTCAAGCTTTCATGTAGTAAATAAGCATTTTCTTTTGTCTGTCTAACGATCAGGAAAACACTAAGTTGAGAAGAATATAACTTCCTTTATTTTAGCTCTGAAGAGGTCTTAAAGGAAGGAATTCAATTAAAAATGTTTACTATCTGAGTATCGAGTCTGCCTTAAATACAAAATAATCAAATGTGAAGGTATTGTAAGCAAACCAAGTTATACATAATAATTTTTAAATCTAAAACAAAATGATTACATTGATAAGGTGAATTTTGTATAGTATATAGTTTAATTTTTCTCAAAATGTTTTGGTGGATTTCATTACTTTCCTACCAGCTTCTCTAGTCTAAATTATCAGTTATTCCAAGGCCTGGAGAGAGTATAGTAGCTACCAGCTGTCACAAGTTAAATACGTCTCTTCATGAATTTCCTTTTGTGCTCCCAAATCCATATTCTCTTCTATGATCCTGTTTTCCACACTATTCCTAGAAGCCCTGCTAAGTAAAAAAAGGATCACTCACCTCCATGAAGCTTCAACCCACCAAGAGGCAGAGGCAGGCACTTGAATCAGAGCTCAGCAGACCCAGGACGTCTGCAGACCAGGAGTCAGGGACCGGTTAGTTTTCAAGGAATGGGCTCAGAGCATGACAAAAGGAAGAAAAGTTCAGAAGCTGGAGAGAAGCAGCAAGGCCAGAGTGAGGTCTGACAGATTCCGTGACAGTTTGTCAGTTGCTTTGATCATCATTTGCTTAAGAGAAAGAGAAACCTTCATTACAATACCCTACCTGCCCAACTTTTCTTTTGTAGGAGAAGAGGGCAGCTCATTTAGATTTAAACTGGTAGTCTAATCTTAAGGTTCATAGCTCCCCATTTCTGGACTAGGGATGCTCTATGAAAGAAGAAATACACGTCAGCCTATATTAAGCCTAACTCATGAAAAATAACCACTTCACCCCTGTTCATGATCCCATCACACTATCAAGACACCAGCTGAGTGACTTTAATAGAGAGCTAGTTCACCACTCATATTCCAGTGAAGCAGCCCTGACTTTGTCTCTGAGACAGTAACACAGGCCTGGAAAACACCAGGCCCTAAGAAAGCAGGATGAGAAAAGCTTCATTTCATACAGCTTTCTTCAGCAGTTTTAGCCCGCAGAGAGATGTCCCAACACTGTGCTCCTGCGTGACTTATAAACAGCCAAACAGTTTTTCTTACAGTAATTCCTCTAACTCGATATGATTTCTTACACGTCTGGCTCCTGCCTACCTGTCCAGCCTTAATGACCACAGCTCTATCCCCGATGTTCGGGATTGCCCAAATATGTCACCTTCTGCAGCTTTGTACATGTTGTCCCTTCGGCTAGGAGTTTCCCTTCCCCCACACCCCGGTCTTTATCTCTTTACTAAACACTTCCCTAACCACTCCCTCATCCCCAAACCAAGCTTTACCCACTTCCCTGTCTCTTCTAGAAGATTTTGCTGGCTCTATACCAGAGGTTACCAACCTCAGCCCTATTGATATTTTGGGCCTGCTAAGTCTTTTAAGTCAGAGGGGCTGTCCTGTGAATTTTAGGATATTTAGCCGTGTCCCTGGTGTTTACACACTAGTTGCCTGTAGCCACCCCCCCGTCTCCAGTCATAATAAAAATGTCTCCAGACATTGCCAAATGTCTCCTGGGGTCAGGGGTTGGAATCATTCCTCAGTTGAGAAACACAGCTTGCCTGCCTGCCTGCCTGCCTGCCTGCCTGCCTGCCTGCCTGCCTTCCTTCCTTCCTTCCTTCCTTCCTTCCTTCCTTCCTTCCTTCCTTCCTTTTTCTCTTTCTTCCTTTCTTTTTTTCTTTTTCTCTCCCACTCTCTTTTTTCTTTCTCTCTTCCTTTCTCTTTCTTTCGTCCTTTTTTCTTTCTTTTTCTCTTTTCTTTCTTTGTTTTTTCTTTTTTCTTTCCCTCTTCCTATCTTTCTTCCTTTTTTATGTCTCTCTTTCTCTCTCTCTCTCTTTCTCTCTCTCTCTTTCTCTCTCTTTCTTTCTCTCTTCCCTTCTTTCTTTCTGACAGGGTCTCACTATGTTGCCCAGGCTTATCTCAAACTCCTGAGCTCAAACTGTCTTCCCAACTCAGCCTCCCAAAGTGCTAGGATTACAGGTGTGAGCAACACCATGCCTGGCCTAGCTTTACACATTTCTATAGCACCCTAGATCTTTGTACATGTGGCTTTAACAGAGTGTATTCTAATTGTTTGATTGCATGTCTGCCCCTCCACTAAGTTGTGAACAACCGCAGGGTAGGTAGTACTCTATCTTGCTCACCTTGACAGTACATGGCATTTGTTGGATCAAAACCTTTGTCAAATAAATGTCTATGAAATGCTGGTGATCACTTAATCAAAAAAGTAATTTTGTTTCATCTTGATTATTTTTGTTGTTGGCTAAAACATTTGACAGTGCTTAGTATAGCTGATTTTACTAAAGCCTGGCACCTGCACATTCTTGAACCTTTTGCCTAGGGGTAAGAGTACTGGCCTAGAAGGTGGAAACCTTGTCTCTCACCAGAGCACTGGGTAGCCTTAGCTAAGACATTTAACTCTTATGGGTATCAGTTCCTCCTTCTTTAAAATGTGAATTCCTAAGAATTCATCTCTAGAAGCCTGTGATTCCAAATCCTATGTAGCAAGAGGTCTCAATCTTCACAAATAGTACTTCAAGTCCTTTTTTTCACTATTTAAAAACAGTGTCCAGGCATAATGGCTCATACCTGTAATCTCAGCACTTTGGGAGGCCAAGGTAGGAGGATCACCTGAGCCCAGGAGTTCAAGACCAGCCTGGGCAAGCTGGCGAGACCGTGTCCCTACAAAAAATTTAAAAATTAGCCAGTGTCTGTGGTCCCAGCTACTCAGGAGGCTGAAGTGGGAGGATTATTTGTGCCTAGGAGGTCAAGGCTGCAGTAAGCCATGATCACACCCCTGCACTCCAGCATGGTTGACAGAGTAAGACCTTGTCTCAAAAAAAAAATAAAAAATAAAAAAATTCCATTGCTGTAAACGAGACCCAGAGTGATGGTTAATTTTATATATCAACCCGACTAATATGCTCAGTATAAAAGTTGCTTAAGCAAGAATGACATTTATTTCTCTCTTAAGTAAAAGTTCAAACTTCTATAGTGGCTCTGGTTTGCAAAGTTGTCAGTCTCCCAAATTCCTTCTCTTTACTTTGTTAACTTAGAACTCACAACATCCAGAAATTTGGAGAGGAGACTTTATTTCATATAAAGGGTTAAAGGCCTGCAAGGTGGCCATCCCACAGGCCAGGAAGTATAATCTCTGGCAAAGACCAGAGACAGGCACTTCAAAGGAGGAGGGGTTGGGGTAGGAACTTGATGCTGAACAGGTTGGCTAAACGTACATATTCAACAGGTTACAGAAGGAGTTATGAATAATCATGAAGGTCATCCTGACTCATGCTTATTGAACAAACATGCATGTAACATACAACCCATGTTCACTTTGAGGTAGAGACTTAACTCTTTTTTTGTTTTGTTTTTCATGATGGAGTCTTGCTCTGCACCCAAGCTGGAGTGCAGTGGTGCCATCTCAGCTCACTGCAACCTCTGCCTTCCAGGTTCAAATGATTCTCCTTCCTCAGCCTCCCAAGTAGCTGGGATTACAGGTGTGCACCACCACACTCGGCTAATTTTTGTATTTTTAGTAGAGACAGGGTTTTGCCATGTTGGTCAGGCTGGTCTCGAACTCCTGACCTCAGGTGATTCACCCACCTCAGCCTCCCAAAGTGCTGGGATTACAGGCATGAGCCACCATGCCAGGCCTGAGGTGGAGACTTAACATTTAAATCTATGACAATTAGGCTCTATAAGTCAAAATGCCTGTTCAGGACAGGAAGGAACAAGAGTGCTTAGCCTCTATAAACTGGCCAGAACCAGCCCATAGTCAGTGGTCTTCTTATCAAGAGAAAGTGGCTGGGCGCGGTGGCTCACCCCTGTAATCCCAGCACTTTGGGAGGCCAAGGCAGGTGGTTCACAAGGTCAGGAGATCGAGACCATCCTGGCTAACACAGTGAAACCCCGTCTCTATTAAAATTAGCCAGGCGGTCCGCTTACTTGGCGAGGGCTGAGCCAGAAGAATGATGTGAACCGGGAGGTGGAGCTTGCAGTGAGCCGAGATTGGGCCAATGCATCCAGCTGGGGCGATCAGAGCGAGATTCGATCTCAAAATAAAAAAAAAAAAAAAAAAAAAATTGCTTATCTCAGCTGGTGCTTGTTTAAGACTGCTAAGCAGGAAAACTGGGCGGAAGATTCGTTCTCAAAACACTTATAGAAAAACTGTGGGCAGGTTAGAGGCATGTTTATTCTTTAAGTGTAGGAGTTATGACAACCACGTTGTCCTGGCAATGGGCCTTAGGTCCTTTATGAATAATTTGTTATTACACAAAGCGTTGTTCTGTCCAGCTTTGATCTCTAATTTGACATTAATGCTGGTCAGTTGTTGATGTCTAAACATAAGAAGACGGGGGGTATTAATGAAAGTGTCTGAATCTCCCATTCTGTCCACGCCAGGAGCTCAGTTTTAGCGTTCTTCATGGGTCACTTTGGTCAAGGAGGGGTTCCATTCACTAAAAATTGATGACTATTTAAGAAAGAGAAAGTTGCTTTAGGATGTACCCCAGTATCATGGCACCCAAAGTCAGCGCTAAGAGCCATAAAACAAGGAAACAAATAAGCCAGTCTCAGAGGATGTGAAGAATCAGGTTTTTTACATACTGCAGATTAGCAATTTAAAAATCAGTCTTTAAGCTCAGGGGAGTGCTTTGGGATGCGCAAAAGCCCATAGTTCCTGCCAGCGCTCGGCGAAAAATCAGCACAGGGATTATGTCTTTGAGCAAAAGGCATACATCATATATAAAGTGGCAGGTGCTTACTGGATGAGGCTGATTTTTTTTTCAACAAAACTGGGACAAGTGTTTAGTATATTTAAAGGAAGTGCACAAGCACTTGACTTCAGATGTGGCCACATTCTGTAGGTAGATGTGTAGTATAATAAGTTCAATCTCTGAGATATCCCATCCACACAAACTTGACACTTGAATATAACCAGGTAGTATATGACAAAAAAACATTTTTTGCAAGGAATTTGGTGGGCACTGTTGGTTGTACATGCATCTCTGTCCCTCTTCACGCTCTCTCAGTGTTCACAGCAAACTGCAGTTTTGGTCTTGGAGTGACCTTGTGTTCTTCTTGGCCTCGCTCCCTTTTGTTCAATAATCAACACAGAGTCATGTGTGGAGTTAGGTCAATCACTACAGGCGTGCTAGAGATTCACGGTGAGGTACTACGTTCATTTACTTTCCCAGTTGTATCAGTTCTGCATCCAAAGCTACTGTTAGGAGTTGGAGCTCCCTTGGCTATAGGGAATGCTAGGTTGTCTGGAATTCACCATGCTGTCACAAGCTTTATAGTATCTCCTTGTGCTTTTTGGATTCAGTCTTAGGGAAGTTAAGTGATCTATGCCAAGGTTTACTGCAAATATTAAAAGTCTTCAATGTCTCACTGATGTATGTTCAGTCTCTCTCTAACTTTAAGGAATTTAGAGGTCAGATTTCCTGGCATATACTTGAACTCTTATTTCCTGGGTTTCAGTTCTGTCTTCAGCTCCACAACTGCTGTGCTCCCACAGGGGAGTGTGGTCTTCTGGAGCCACTGTGAAGGATAGTTCAATCTGATTGGTTGTTTTTTTTTTTTTTTTTTTTTTTTTTTGAGGACCGAGTCTCGCTTCTGCGTCGCCCAGGCTGTAGAGCTGCCAGTGGCGCGATCTCGGCTCACTGCAATCTATGCCTCTCCGGGTTTACACCATTCTCCTGGCCTCAGCCGCCAGAGTAGCTGGGATTACAGGCGCCCGCCACCTCGCCCGGCTAGTTTTTTGTATTTTTTTTTTTTTAGTAGAGACGGGGTTTCACCGTGTTAGCCAGGATGGTCTCGATCTCCTGACCTCGTGATCCGCCCGTCTCGGCCTCCCAAAGTGCTGGGATTACAGGCTTGAGCCACCGTGCCCGGCCTCAATCTGAATTTTTAATGGAAAAAAAAAAGAGAGAAAAATTAAGCTTTAGTAATGTCTAAATCAAGATTGATAGTTGTATATGTATAAAATGTATAGCTATATGTAGAGAATGTATACCAAAAATTTTTTATAGTTATGCATTTGAACAAAATTTGGAGACCACTGCTGTTGAAACTGAGTGCCCCTCCCCATTCCATGACCTGATGGTAGTGGGGAGGAGGAATCCAAGGGGCACTTACATGAAGAGAAACACAGTATCATTAAACACCCAAGAAAGGGTTACTACTTCAATTAAGAGCTTTTTCTTTTCTTTTCTTTTCTTTCCTTTATTTATTTATTTATTTATTTTGATAAACAGCCTCACTCTGTCACCCAGGCTGGAGTGCAGTGGCGCAGTCTTGGCTCACTGCAACCTCCGCCTCTCCGGGGTTCAAGCAATGTTCATTCCTTAGCCTCCCGTATAGCTGGAATTACAGGTGCATGCCACTACACCCGGCTAATTTTTTGTATTTTTAGTAGAGATGGGATTTTGCCATGTTGGCCAGGCTGATATCAAACTCCTGACCTCAAGTGATCTGCCTGCCTCGGCCTCACAACGTGCTGGGATTACATGCATGAGCCACTGTGCTTGGCCCATTCACTCATTTTTTATAAAGTAAAAATGGGAGACCAAAAAATCTCCTTACACACTCCTAACAGCAAATAAGAAATAAACCATTTAGTCTAATTGCAGGTTCATCTTGCCCAGTGTTTTCTTTCTAACAGAGGCAACAAATGGAGTTCTGAAAAATGTATTCCAGATTGTCTTCTAGGAAAGAGAGGATGGAGTTCAAGCATTAGCCTTACAGAGGCTTGGTTTGGGTCTAGGCTCTGTGACTTTTGGGCACGTGACCTAGAAGTTAAGTTGTCAAAATCACAGCATGTAAATCTTTGTAAAAATTAATTAGCTTATAATTTTTAAATAATGCATAATTAGCCATTAGGGAAATACAAATCAAAACCATAAAGATACCATTTCATATCCACTAGAATGGTTATAACAAAAAAGATAATAAGTGTTGGTGAGGATGTAGAAAAATTGGAACTCTCGGCCGGGCGCGGTGGCTCAAGCCTGTAATCCCAGCACTTTGGGAGGCCGAGACGAGCGGATCACAAGGTCAGGAGATCGAGACCATCCTGGCTAACATGCTGAAACCCCGTCTCTACTAAAAAATACAAAAAAAAAAAAAAAAACTAGCCGGGCAAGGTGGTGGGCGCCTACAGTCCCAGCTACCCGGGTGGCTGAGGCAGGAGAATGGTGTAAACCCGGGAGGCGGAGCTTGGAGTGAGCTGAGATCCGGCCACTGCACTCCAGCCTGGGCGATGAGCAAGACTCCGTCTCAAAAAAAGAAAAAAAAAAAAAGAAAAATTGGAACTCTCATACACAATGGTACATTCATCTTTGGAGAACAGTCTAATAGTTCCTTAAAAGATTAAACATAGAGTTACCATATCACCCAGCAATTCCACTCCTACATATATACTCAACAGAATTGAAAACCTATGTCCACACCAAAAATGTATACATGAATATTGATAATCACATTTTATTCTCAAGAGCCAAAAAGTGGAAACAACCCAAATTCCCATTAACTAATGATGGATAAACAAAACAGTGTATCTATACAGTAGAGTATTATTCATCAATAAAAAGGAGCGAAGAGCTGATCCTTGCTACAGTATGATGATCCTTGTAAACAGAAGCCAGTTACAAAAGACCACATATTATATGTTGCTGTTTCTATGAAATACTATAGGCAAACCCATAGAGACAGAAAGATTGGTGGTTTCTTAGGACTAGGGGTTTGGGAGAAATGGGAGTGACACCTAACTGGTACAGAATTTATTTTGGGAGTGATGAAAATGTCCTAAAATTGAGGTGACAGTTACACAACTCTGTGAATATACTAAAACCCACTGAAATGTACATTTAAATGTGTTAATTGTATGGTTTGTGAACTACATCTCAATAAACAAAGATGTAAGCTGCCAAAAATGTTACACAATACAATGGTACACGAACTGGATTTAGATCGGCAAACCCTAGAACCTAGTGAGGAAATGAGAAGCCCAGCAGAAAAATGGGTGGAGCCCAGAGAAGGGCTTAGGGCTCTGCGCTCCCCTGCATGCACCGGCCTGCTTACCGAGGTGGTACTTCTCTTGGGCCCCACAGACACCTGCCTCTCCCCGGATCGCTATTCTCGACTATTTGCGTTTCGCGACCGGCCTGCCCCTCCTCTTTCCCGCTCTGCCCAGGAAAAAAGAGCCCTCGGAACGAAGCTGGGTAGCCCCAGAAAGCAGTGCCCATCACCTTCCAGCTCCATCCATGTACCCAGCAGCCCATCAATGACCTAGATATGCTGTCTGTTCCACCCAGTCCTGCCCGGTAGTTATTCAGCGATGAGGGAGTACGAAGCGTGCGCTCCAGTAGTGCGCCACTTTCCCGGCCCTCCGTGGCTTCCCAGTCCTGGACAGAGACCCGAGCGAGCCGAACCCGGGTACCCGGCTACCCTGGGCTGGGAAGGAGGACCGGGCAGCCACAGGCCAGGGAGGGCAGTTGGAGAGAGATAGAAGCAGAGGGAGAGGGAGTCAGAGGAGAAGGTACTCAACGATGGACGTGCCTAGGCTGGGCGGCGCCCACAGAGCAGAGCCAAGGTCACGAAGCAGAGCGTCACGTGCAAACTCCCAGAACTGAATAGGCTAAAGCGCTAGCTTGTCACCCTTTTAATTCGCTTTTACAGTTTCCGAACTGCCCAATCAAAACCCGAGCCCAGGGTCGCTCGTCACCGGTCTCTGGACAAAAAGCGCTGTTTCAGATTAGAAATCAGGACTTTCCTGTCCTGGTTCCTCTTTCTTCAAAGCCAGCTGCTTTCCGAGAAAGGGTGAGGGTTGCTTCCTTCGCCCCACCCCACGCAGTGATGAGATCAGCAACTTCCCACTCTATAGATGGGTGATTCTCTGGTTGTTCCAATGAAGTCATTTGGAGTATTTATTAAGAGGCTGAGGGCCAGAGGTCGCAGTCTACATGCAAGCACACTTAATGTATAAAAAAGCAGCTGGGCGCGGTGGCTCACGCCTGTAATCCCAGCACTTTGAGAGGCTGAGGCGGGCGGATCACTTGAGGTCAGGAGTTCGACATCAGCCTGGCCAACATGGTGAAACCCTGTCTCTACTAAAAATACAAAAATCAGCCGGGCGTGCTGGCGCGTGTCTGTAATCCCAGCTACTCAGGAGGCTGAGGCAGGAGAATCGCTTGAATTCAGGAGGTGGAGGTTGCAGTAAGCTGAGATCACACCACTTCACTCCAGCCTGGGCAACAGAGACTCCGTCTGGGAAAAAAAAAAAAAAAAAAATCCTGCATATAATCTGGGCTTACAAGCACCAAGGACATGTAAGAAATGTGTGTTATGTTTTTATATTTTTTGATTATTTTATTTCTTGAGTATTTACTGACCATCTACTACCTTAGGCTCATATATACTGAATTTTCCAGGAATATAACTACCAGGCAACTCAAAGAAGTGTATGTTGGTTTTTTATTTTTGGAATTTTACCTAGAGATTTTTGCCATTTTAGAAAATTACACCAGAACCAGCAATACCATATCTGAATCTGAGCCATTGGTACAACGTGCCTCTCAGTCTTCCATGCCGCTGGTTCACAGAGATCCCAGGCAGTTACAAGTGTCTGGCACTTCTTTATACCAGCAGCGCAGCCAAGCTAGAGCATTCACAAGCTAAGTTACTTAATTTTCATAATCATATTAGTAAAAGAATCACCACAAAACAATTGTTATAAAAAGGGGTTGTTGGGGGAAAGGGGACTGTTGAATACGATTGGGATTGAAACCTCTAATCCACACTGGAATCCTGGGGACTGTGCCCACCTCGGTCTGCCAAGCCTGAGCTTGGATACTGAGTTTCTATCCTAGAAATCTGTCAGATAAGGCTCTTGTTATACAAATGACTTGGATACTGCATCATCACTAGGAACCCTTCATTCTCTTAACCTTTCCCAGCCTCAAAAAAAAAAAAAAAAAAATTCTCAAAAACCCCCATGCTGCCAGAAAAGAGCTCTACCTGTAGGCCTACCTTTGGAGGAACTGTCCAGAATGAGTCAGGGCCATCTTGTTACCTAAAGCCTTTTAGGGAAAGGGATTCTTCCATAGTTTCTTCTTTCACCAGATCAGTGCCAAGAAGTTTTCCATTGTACAAAATGAGTATCCCTAATCTGAAAATCTGAAATCCTAAATGCTCCAACATCTCAAACTTTTTGAGCGCCAACATGATGCTCAAAGGAAAAGGTAATTGGGGCATTTTGGATTTTAGAGTTTCTCTTTTTTTTTTTTTTTTTTTT
>NW_016822769.1:1177482-1224123 GCF_001698545.2 Rhinopithecus bieti | reverse complement strand
GCCACTGCACTCTAGCCTGGGCGACAGAGCGAGACTCCGTCAAAAAAAAAAATAAAGGAAGGGAGGGAGGGAGGGAGGGAGGGAGGAAGGAAGGAAGGAAGGAAGGAAGGAAGGAAGGAAGGAAGGAAGGAAGGAAGGAAGATGTATGGAAGAGGCTGAGAAGTTCAACGTTGAGGGGCTGTATCTGGTTTGCTTTGAGTGAGGGCCTTATTCCGCATCATAACATGGCTAAAGATAAAGATTTAAAGGGGCACAAGAGAGAGCCAAACTGGCTTTTATAACAGACCCATTCTCTATTAATCCGTTAATCCATTCATGAAGGAGCCCTAGTGACCGTTACCTCTTAAAGGCCCTACTTCTTAATACTGTTATATTGAAGATTAGCTTTCTTTTGTTTGCTTCATTATTTTTTATTTTTAATTTAATTTATTTTAGATAGATAGATAGACAGACAGATAGATGGATAGATAGATAATAGATGATAGACAGATACGAGGTCTCACTATATTGCCCAGACTGCTCTTGAACTCCTCCTGGGCTCAAACTTCCCGCCTCAGCCTTCCGAGTAGCTGGGACTACAGGTGTGTGCTACCACACCCAGCTAGTTTTTGTTTGTTTGTTTTCGTAGAGAGGAGGACTTACTATGTTGCCCAGGCTGGTCTCAAATTCCTGGGCTCACGTGATCCTCCAGTCTCAGCCTCCCAAAGTGCTGGGATTAGAAGTGTGAGCCACTGTGCCCAGTCAGGATTAAGTTTCAACATGAATTTCAGAAGGGACAAACATTTGAGCCATAATAAATGATGAGAAAACCGCTTCAACTATGCTGTGTCATTTAGTGGTAGCAAAAGTCCTCTCTGTTTTTCTGAGTGAAAACAGTAAAAAGAGGAAGTGCCTGTAATCCCAGCACTTTGGGAGGCCAGGGAGAGCGGATCACGAGGTCAGGAGTTTGAGATCAGCCTGGCCAGCATGGTGAAACCTCATCGCTACTAAAATAAAATAAAATAAATTAGGCATGGTGGTGCACATCTGTAATCCCAGCTCCTCGAGAGACTAAGCCAGGAGGCAGGAAGCAGAGGTTGGAGTGAGCTGAGATTGTGCCACTGCACTCCAGCCTCGGTGATAGAGTAAGACTCTATCTAAAAAAAAAAAAAAAAAAAAAGAGGAAGTGGTTCATGTGGTCCATGGGGGAGGGGAGGCCTGCACATCATTGCAGGCTTCAGTTGGGCCTGTGTGTCTTACCAAAGACATAGATATCTCCTCAGTTTCTTAGACTTTTTAATCACCTATGTTGTGGAGGACCAAAGATGTCTAATAATTGCATCCAACTAATGACAGGAGATTTATAGAGTTTAGTGCGTAGTAAGTGCTTAATATATGCTTGACTGTTATTTTAATTGTATTTATCAGTTTTTTTTTCCATTAGCCCTTCTTGTAGCTCTCCAAAGTACCAGAATAATTTCTATGCACAAACTTTTCGATCAAAGTAATCACAGACACTTTATTATTTATTTTAAGATATCTAGAACCCAAATGTTAGCCTTCAATTTTTTTCTTATAGGTCTAGACTCCAGGAAAAGACAATGCCAATGTTTTCCCCCTAAAACTTTGATGGCTGCATCACAGACAAAATATTTATTTTTTTTATTATAGGAAGTGGCTGGGTGCGGTGGCTCTGTAATCCCAGCACTTTGAGAGGTCGAGACTGGAGGATCGCTTGAACCCAGGAGTTCAAGACCAGCCAGGGCAACACAGTGAGACCCCCATCTCTACAAAAAAATACAAAAATAAAATTAGTCAGGAATGGGTGGTGTACACCTATGGTCTCAGCTACTTGGGAGGCTGAGATGAGAGGATTTCTTGAGTCCAAGAGGCTGAGGCTGCAGTGAGCCAAGATTGTGCCACTGAACACAAGCCTGGGTGACAGGGTGATATCCTGTCTCAGAAAAGAAACAAAACGAAAAGAAAAGAAAAAAGAAAAGACCTTGAGTTTTGCTTCAAGGGTTTATAACACAAGAATGACAAGTAAAAAGCAACAGCCCAAAAATACTATGAGAGTGGTTGTTGACAAAACTAGAAAAGACATGTCCATTTATGACATGTTTTCATTAGGGATCATGAAGAAAAGTAAGATATAAAAATTATTATTTGACAATAACCACTTTTTTAAAGGAGGATGCAGTTAACCTTTGAACAACACAGATTTGGGGTGCAAGGGTCCACTTTTTTTTTCCTTTTTGACGGGGACTTGCTTCATCACCCAGGCTGGAGTGTAGTGTCCTGATCTCTGCTCATTGCAGCCTCAACCTCCCAGGCTCAGGTGATGCAAGGGTCCACTTTTTTTTTTTTTTTTTTTTTTTGGTGACAAAATCTTGCTCTGTCACCCAGGCTAGTGTGCAGTGACGCGATCTCCACTCACTGCAGCCTCCGCCTCCTGGGTTCAAGTGATTCTGCTGCCTCATCCTCCCAAGTAGCTGGGATTACAGGTATGCACCACCACATCCAGCTAATTTTTGCATTTTTAGTAGAGATGGGGTTTCACCATGTTAGCCAGGCTGGTCTTGAACTCACAACCTTAGATGATCTGCCTGCCTCGGCCTCCCAAACTTCTGGGATTACAGGTGTGAGCCACTGCACCCGGCCACGAGTTCACTCTTATGTGGATTTTCTTCTGCCTCTGCCTCCCCTGAGACAATAAGACCAACCCCTTCTCTTCCTCCTCCTCCTCCTTGGCCTATTCAACGTGAAGATGATGAGAATGAAGATCTTTATGATGATGCACTGTTACTTAATGAATAGTAAATACATTTTCTCTTCCTTATGATTTTCTTAATAACATTTGCTTTTCTCTAGCTTACTTTATTGTCAGAATACAGTATATATAGTATACCTAACATATAAAATATGTGTTGACTGTTTACGTCATCGATAGGGCTTCCAGTCAGCAGTAGGCTATTAGCAGTTAAGTTTTTGAGGAGTTAAAGGTTATACTTGGATTTTGATGGCGTCGGGGGTTGCCACCTTGAACTCCATATTGTTCAAGAGTTGAATATATAAGGAAATGTAAGGATACCTATTTGATAAAGTTTAATTATTAATAACAATTTTTAAAAATTTAAATAACCATAATATAAAGTGGGGAGTTATGTGTACACACTGAGAGCCACCTCTATAAAGTAGAATATAGTAGGGTCCAAAAGATGGTAATTTCCATGTTATGAGTGATTATAGGAGTGTACAAAATTTTTTCTTTCTTTCTTTTTTTTTACTTTTTATTTTTTATTGAGACAGAGTCTCACTCTGTCACCCAGGCTGGAGTGCAGTAGTGCCATCTCTGCTCACTGCAACCTCCACCTCCCGGGTTCAAGCAATTCTCCTGTGCCTCAGCCTCCCAAGTAGCTGGAATTACAAGCGCCCACCACCATGCCTGGCTAATTTTTGTAATATTAGTAGAGACAGGGTTTTGCCACGTTGGCCAGGTTGGTCTGAAACTCCTGTCCTCAAGTGACCACCTACCTCAGGCTCCCAAAGTGCTGGGATTACAGGCGTAAGCCACCACACCCCACCTAGTTTGTTTTTTTAAAGGGGCTTCTTACATATATTTTTTAGAAAGTAATTCTTGTTTCAGCAATATAGTATGGGTATTCCTCCATATCAGTATGTGAGATCTACTTCTTTATTACTGGCGTTGGGACTTTTCAGTTTGATTTGCATTGCACAATTATATTTAATAAGGTTAATTAAATTTCCAGTATTCCTCCTCTTTGCTTGCTCTCTTCTTCTGAAAAGAGGAACTAAGGCATGCTCCAAAGGAACTGTGAAAGTTGATCCTACAAATTGGGTCATTTTTGTCCTTACTCAACAAAAACAGAGTCAAGAAGCCAGGGAGAAGCACTCAGGGGCACAAAACATTGCTCCAAAACTGCAGTTTTCTGCAAGCCTGGCAGCTGAAACTGCCTGCTATCACCTGAAACCAGGTTTAACTAAGGCTACTGAAACAACCTGCTACAACTACATTGAACAGACTAGCTCTGTTCATTGCCAGCATTTGCCAATCCGAACTTGCCAGCTCCTCAAAACCTTACTAGCACCAGTGAAATTTCTCAGAACAATGTGTGACATTTTTGCATTTTATAAAACCTTTTTGTACTTCAGTCATGCCAAAGACCAGCTGGTCTGTGTGTATGCTCTGAACGGCAATTCTTTCCTCCCAAATAAAACATTTCAATTTCAGAGATTCATCTCTATATTTCATTTGACTTTGACATACTATTACCTTGTAATATCAGCCAGCCCAGCAGCCCCTCACAAAATAGCTCTGTTGAATGATACAGAATGGAGAAAGAGTTCTTTATTATTTAATTCAATGGGTCTCTCAATCTTGGATATACATTAAAACTATCTAGAGGTTTTTAAAAAAATAACACTATACCTGGGCTCCAAACCAAGAGATTATGATTTAGTTGGCCTGGATGAGAGTCCGGGAAGCTGGTAAGGTTTTTGTTGTTGTTATTGCTGTTTTTGAGACAGAGTCTCACTCTGTTGCCCAGGCTGGAGTGCCATAGCATGATCTCAGCTCACTGCAACCTCTGCCTCCCAGGTTCAAGTGATTCTCTTGCCTCTGCCTGCTGAGTAGCTGGGATTACAGGCACGCGCCACCACCATGCCCGGCTAATTTTTGTATTCTTAGTAGAGACAGGGTTTCACCATGTTGGCCAGGCTGGTCTTGAATTCCTGATCTCATGATCTGCTCACCTTGGCCTCTCAAAGTGTTGGGATTACAGCCGTGAGCCACCACGCCCAGCTTGTTGTTTGTGTGTGTGTGTGTGTTTGTTTTTCTTTGTTTTGTTTTTATAAACTCTACATGTAATTTTAGTTTGCAGCCAAGTGAAGAGTTAATGAATGGCCTAGGTAAGTATGGTATAATATGAAACACATTTGGTCTTTGTCCCCAGTTCCTGTCATAAGTTCCTAAAACCCTTTGAATTTTGAGTGATAGGAGTGTCTTTTGTTATTGATAATAAGACTCTTTGATAACCCTTGAGTATATGTTAATGAAGTTATACTCATTATAGGTTGGGGCCCCTAGATAGCCTCAGGATGGTGCTAGTCACCAGAAAGACCAACTGATGAAAAGATTAGTGTGTTGGAACTTCCACCCCGACGTGTCCATTTCTGGGAAGGTGAAGCGGAGTTGGAGATCAAGCTCTATAAAAACTCTTGAACGATGAGCTTCTTGTTTGCTGAATGTGTGGAGGTGCTGGGAGGGTGGCATACACCTGGAGAGGGCATGGACTCTCACCACCAAAACCCCCTGCATACAACCCTGTTCATCTCTTCATCTAGCTATTCGTCTGTAGCCTTTATAATATCTTTTATAATAGATTGGTAAATGTGAACTGTCCTAGCAAATTAATCAAAATCAAGGAGGGAGTCACGGGAGTCCTGGTTTCCAGCTGGTCAGTCAGAAGTAGAGGTAACAATCTACTATGTGTGATTGGCATCTGAAGTGGAGGGCAGTCTTGTGGGACCGAACCCTCAACCATCAGAATCGAATTGAATTATAGGATACCCAGTTGGTGTCTGCTGGAGATTGTTTGGTGTTGTTAAATTAAGCTTGGCCTGGCAGGGCACAATGGCTCGTGCCTGTAATCTCAGTACTCTGGGAGGCTGAGGCCAGAGGATCACTTGAGGCTAGGAGTTTGAGACCAGCCTGGACAACATGGTGAAACGCCATCTCTACTAAAAATACAAAATTAGCCAGGTGTGGTGGCGCATGCCTGTAATCCCAGCTACTCGGGAGGCTGAGGCACAAGAATCACTTGAACCCTGGAGGTGGAGGTTGCAGTGAGCCAAAATGGTGCACTCCAGCCTAGACAACAAGAGAGAAACTCTGTCTCAAAAAAAGGTTTAGCCTAAAGTTGGCTTGGCTGGGTGCAGTGGCTCACACCTGTAATCCCAGCATTTTGGGAGGCTGAGGCGAAAGAATTGCTCAAGGCCAGGAGTTCATCCCTACTAAAAATTAAAAAACAAAATTAGCCAGGCATGGTGACATGTGCCTGTAGCCCCAGCTACTCTGGAGCCTGAGGCAGGAGGATTGCTTGAGGGCAGGAAGTAGAGGCTGCAGTAAGCCATGATCATACCACTGAACTCCAGCCTGGGTGACAGAGTGAGACGTTGTCTCAAAACAAAAATTAAATAAATAAAGCTGCCTCCCTATGTAAGTTCAGGCTAAAGGTTTCTCTATGCATAGTGGACTGTAACCTAACTGGATATGTCAACAGACTGTAAGTTACTGTTATACCACAGAGTCTCAGCCAATCACACGTGGTCAACTCTTCAAACCCTGTTTAAATGAGGCAAATGCTGAGCTGCAACCAATCTGGCTGTTTCTTCCCCTGACTTCCATTTTCTGCACGTCACTTTCCTTTTTCTGACCCTAAATGTTATCCATCCATGTGGCATCCCCAGAGTCATTTTGAATCTGTTCTGGTTCCGGCAGCTGCCTGGTTCAAGAATCATTTTTGCTCAGTTAAACTCTGTTAAATTTAATCTGTCTAAAGTTTTTCTTCTCACAGAATGTGGAAAACATATCTGGTCACAGAAGCATTCTGTGTTGAGTATAAGAGTTGAAATTTTAAAACTTTGTTTTTCTTTCAGAGTATCACCCTCCAATTTGTTCAGCCGAGTTCCTACAAGTCTTCCCTCAGATACCCTTGCTCCACTGCTTGGAATTACCCAAACCTGCCATGTGGCTGTCCTTCCTGGCTCCCATGCCTGGAAACCCAGGCCCCACCCACCAATCAAGAGAACCACTACCCACTTACTCTCAGCTCAGGCGAGTGGCTTCTCTAACATCTCCCTAGATTTTTGTTGTTGTTCCTTGAACAACATTATTTCTTTTGTAAAAAATTATTATTTTTTTTAATTCAATTTTTTGAATTGAGACAGGGTCTTGTTACGTCGCCCAGACTGGTCTCGGACTCCTGGACTCAAGTGATCATCCTACCATGGCCTCCCAAAGTGCTGGGATTACAGACATGAGACACCTCGCCCAGCCTGAACAACAAAATTTCCATTGCCAAGTTCTTTGCAAGTACCTATGCTATATTCTTATCAGGTATATATTTTAATTATTTGAGTGCATATCTGTCCCTCCGCTAAACTGAGACGATTGGGAGCAGTGTTGTATTTATCCTGTCAGTACCTAGAACTAGCTAATTCAGATTCTTGATCAAATAAACAAAACTGGCCATCAGGTATAAAACTATGCCTTGAAAATTTTAAATCCGTTGTCATTCAAAGTACAGTTGGCCTTTAGTATCCAGGGGCTCCACATCTGTGGATTCAGCAAACCATGGATCAAAAACATTGGGGAAAAAAAAGGGATGGTTGTGTCTTTACTGAACATGTACAGACTTTCTTTTCTTGTCATTATTCCTTAAACAATAACAACCATTTACATAGCATTTACATTGTATTAGGTATTATAAGTAATCTAGAAATGATTTAAAGTATACAGGAGGATGTGCATAAGTTATATGCAAATACTATACCATTTTATAGAAGGGACTTATATATCCAGAGATTTTGGTGTCCAAGAAGGGGTCCTGAAACCAGTCCCCCAGGGAGACCAAGGGATGACTGTGTATCTATTCCTTGCTAAAATATTAAATCCTTAGATACTTTTGCTCCCTCTTAGAGTCTGCATACTCCTCATGACCTGGCCCACAAGAAAGAACTCTGGCTAAAGTATAGAAGGCTGGCCTCTCACTAGACAGCTGTGTCACCCCAACTATGCCATTTAACTTCTTTGAGCATCAGATTCCTAATCTGGAAAATGTGGATCACTGAGGCCCTTTACACTGTGAGCCAAACCCTATATACAAGGGGTTCACACTTTTTACCACGTGGCACTTGAAGACTGTTTCCCTGTTTGAAAATAAAGGGGTAATAGTGAGAGCGAGATATGAGACAACACATCAAATTTCATAGTTTTATTTAACTCGTGGAACAAAAATGAACCAGATTAACCATAACTTTATCAAATGTATAAGAAGTAAATATGAATCTCATATGACTTTACTCATTATAACAAATTTCCAATAACCCTTCAATTTCTAAATTTTTCCTCCAAATTCTAAGCACAATATGTAAATTGGAAGTAAACTTATACACGCATAACTATCTTATCAAGCTTTGAGTGCAAGAGATTGAAGAGTTCAGATCTGACCAAGATGTTGATGTTGGATATGAGAATTCTCTGCTCCCCACCTCTAAGTTGCCAGCCCTCCTAGAGCTACCTGCCCAGATACCTCAAACGTGGAGATAGCACTCCAAGTAGAATTATAAAAAGGGTCACGCCCTGTTAACATTATTATAACTCTGCATTTTTTGCATAAAGTGTATAAGCATATCAATATTAAAAAGCAAGGAAGCAGAATTTGGAATTCATCCAATCCAAATGCGGCATCTTCAAACCTGAAAAGAAAAGAAAAAGGTGAGCAAATGAATTTATTTTATTTGGATTGCAGATCTCATTACCAAACCTGTCTAATTTCTACTCTGTAGATCACCTTTTTAAAAGAAGTAACTGCGGACAGTTCTCCAAACCCATTACAAAGAGTATATCCTGTTAGTGTATCCGTTTGGTGCTACCAAAATCTTAGAAGAAAAAATGCTGATATGATATTTTGGTCAGTGCTGGACTGTATATATGACAGTGGTCTCATGAGATTAAAATAGCATACTTTTCACTGTACCTTTTCTATGTTTAGATACACAAATACCATTGTGTTACAACTGCCCACAGTATTCAGTACAGTAACAAGCTGTACAGGTTTGTAGCTTAGGAGAAATAGGCTAGACCATGTAGCCTATGTGTGTAGTAGGCTACAACACCTAGGTTTGTGTAAGCATTTCTTGGAATATGTCCCCATCATTAAGTAACATATGACTATATTCAAATCCTGGCTCTACAGTTTACTACCAGTGTGACTGGGCAGATCATCCACCTTCCTGATGCTCTCCCAAATCAATTCCCTGTTCTAGAATATAGCAGGAGATTTGAATGGGTTTTCAGCATCAAGGTACCCTGGGCAGTAGAATTTCACTGAAAAGCTGGATCTTATACATTTGGACTCCAACTAAAGATGCAGAGAAGTCCAAGTTCCTCCCTCTCTCTTGCTTCTGGAGTTCCTTGTAGTTACATCTATTATAGTATCACTACATCAAGTTTTAACAATCTGGTTCCCTTTATCTCATCTAGTGGCCTGGGAGCCCCTAAGAGGCAAACACAGTCCCCACACAGGAATGGGACATCTGCAGAACTGTATAACTCCTCTCTTCTGTCTGAAGAACAAAACAACTATTATACAAAGGAAGAAAGTGATTCATTTTCTCTTCTCAGCAGAGATGTCCAATGTGGAAATGGCAGAAGAAAGATCAAAGCCTTGCAGGTAATGTGGGTAACTACCTGCCTCTATCCTGCAATACCATACTGGCAGTTCCTTTGCCCTCTCTGTAGAGGGTCAGTAATGTGGCCACACCCGGGGCCACACACCTTCTTCATACCACAGGAGAAGGGAATGTGACCCTGTAGGATTCCTCTTTGCCTGCTAAAATGCTACTCTGTCAATGTTCTCCACATAGTGAGGGTTATCATGTTAGAACTGTCTATAAATAGTCCTCAGGATAGTGAAACAAAAACATTTTCTTAAGGTCAAAAACTTACCTCCATGATGCTGCTTACATGTCTCGATCTACGAAAAGACAGTGGAGAAAGAAAAGGAAGACATGAAGTTATACTTTTAAAATACCATGTACTAACAAATGTCTAAAATGGTTAGAAATAAGGCTGGCAGAATAGGCTGCTGTTCCTATCCATGTATACCTTGTTTAGAGCTACCCAGCAGGAACATGCCCTTCCTACTAGCCTCAGATACCAATCCAGCCAGAGAGTACTGGAGGAGTCCAGGATTATAGGATGCTAGGATACGCAGGACTTACAAAGGTCTATACCTTCTTGAGATGTTCGTTAGTGCTCAATATACCTGAAGCTGCCACGAAAGCTAGAGGAAGCCAGTAGGTAAGAAGTGTTAAGAGTGCATATGTATTCATGCAAGTGCTGCTGCTGCTCCCTGCTCAACTGCAGGGAAACTACTGGTTCAGAAACCATGCTGTGCAGCAATCTCTCAGCAGGTGCCACTAATCTGATCTTTAAGAACATTCCCTGACAATCCCAATATGCAGATTGTTTATATCAGATGGGGTGGGACTCATTCAGGGTAGTATGGCCATAGACTTTTTTTATATCAAAGCAGCTTTATGATATGACTACTCATACACAACTTTCAGCAGCCTACAAAAGAATGTAAGACTTACCCCACTTAACTGTCCTGGGCCCTGTCAAAGTCACATGGTTCACACGGCAGGCATACTCATCTTTTTCATTGGGGGTGAATTCAGTGTAGTACAAGAGATAGAAAGACCAGTCTTTGCTGAAAGACAAGTCTGAATGCTCCACTTTTCCCATTTTCTCTCCATTCTTCAGTAAGTCAACTTCAATATCAGATGGATGAAACCCAGACACATAGCAATTCAGGAAATTTGGCTTTCCATTCTCTGGTGGATGGCGTGAGTAAACCTGAATCTTTGGAGTACCTGAGGAACATAGGGAAAAGACACGTTAATATTGCCAGGGTATTTCACTTGGGGCTAACTTGGTCTCAAGCTCCCTCAGGCACCAAGTGTTTACATTTGATCATCAATTTCTCCCAATTCCATTTCCACTCTGGCCAAATGAGTTTCCCCCTTCCCAACAAGCCACCTCCATTTCGAGGAATAAACCATGACTTGGTATCTTTCCCTCATAATTCCTCTATACATGACTTTTTTTTTTTTTCTAGCAGATTTCTAGCAGTATCTTCTGTCACTGGAGATTGTGCTGCATTTTTAAGAACCTTTTTCTGGATGCTCTCAAGCACTTCTGATGGCTTCTCAGCACTCATAGCATTCTTTAACACATCACTGAAGAGTCTACATGATTTGGCTCCAAGCTCCTTTTCAAAGGTCATTTCTCAGTTCATAATAGCCCCATCAAATTACTCATGTTACTGTACTCTGTTTCCACCCCTTCCATTTTCTTCCTTATGTTTACTCCTGTCTTTTTGGTTCCTGCTCCTGCCTCGATCTCCACCCACCTGATTTTCTAAACTGTATTAAGTGTCTAGAAGAGTGCCTGGGATATAGCAATTGCTCTATACGTGGCAGATGTTATTATTATTACCTCAGGTTCCTAAATGGATCAACCCAAGGTATGTTTTATTTTGTTGTTTTTGTTGGTTTTTTGTTTGTTTGTTTGTTTGTTTAAAATGGCATCTCATTCTGTTGCCCAGGCTGGAGTGCAGTGGCGAGATCTCAGCTCATTGCAACCCCTGCCTTGGTTCAAGTGATTCCTGGGACTACAAGCACACGCCACCATGCCCGGTTAATTTTTGTATTTTTAGTAGAGACGGGGTTTCACCATGTTGGCCAGGCTGGTCTCAAACTCCCAACCTCTAGTGATCTGCCTGCCTTGGCCTCCCAAAGTGCTGGGGTTACAGGCATGAGCCACTGCGCCCAGCCCAATCCAAGGTATGTTCTTACCAAATAACAAAACCTCTTTATTTCTGCAGAGGGTTTATATGCCAGATCCCTCTCTGATTTTGTACCTAATTTCATGAGCTAGAAAACAAAGAAATAAAACCTAAATGCATACAAGAGCTGGCAAATACCTTAAATGGTTGAGTTGGACTGGATAAAATACAACAGGGATAGGTGAGGACTATGGCAAATGGGACAGAACATACTTTTCATTATGATCAAATGGAGTAATGCATGTGACAGTGGGATTTGCATTTTAATTAGCATCCACAGGTGATTGCTGTAAACTAGCCAGGTTGGGAATACATTGCCTAATGTTACAGAAGCAGTGCTTCCCAAAATGAGAGGCATGACTAGACCATCCATGGGGAAGTGGAAAGAAAATATTATAAACTCTATATTTTTCATCGAAAATGAAGAGAAGTGTTAGTGCTACTAAATATACGGATTGACACTAAATATATGTGTATACAATTCTTTTAAATACACTTATATTCAGGGTACATGATCACTAAAAGGCAGCTGCTCCTCCAGGTCTGGAAGGTTGTGGGGAGAAGGAGGAGTACCAGGCCACCTTGACCAGATACATCTCTCTAGAAACACCCTATCATCAAGGAAAGGCTACTAACCCTATCGAGAGGTGGATTGGGGGGTCTAATGAAGACCTGATTTTTTTCATAACATTAAAAGCTAAGAGAGCTCTTTGCATCTGAGCTTCTAATAGTAAGAACATAATAAATGCCTCAGGGGTCAGAGCACAGATTCATCCTGCCTGGAACTCTCTGAGGGAAGGTAGCAAGATTTGGTGAGAGCATCACTGTAATCTTTTCTAAGAAGAGGACAAGTATCAGACAGGCTGGGTTTGAATTGGGGCTCAACCAGTTACTGGCTTTGTGACTTTTGGAGAGTTATTTAAGCTTACAAAACTTAACTGAAAAATTAATTTATGCCCACAGTAAAACAAAACAAAACCACACACAGGACAGAGGGGGAAAAAGACCTTCAGAGGTAATCACCATTACATGCTTCTTGTGGTATCTCCCAGAAATGGTTTATGCATGGCATGTATTACTTTGGAAATTTTCAAAATAAGATTTTTTAAAAAACATCTGATTGTTATTTTTTAAAACGACATCTAACATAACCAGCAAATACCAGTAATGGTGATGATATATACATTATCCTTTGTGTTGTAAATAAATTGTATCCAAATTAAATGCAATTTTCTCATCATCAAAACATTCTGCTTTTGATCACGTTTTGCCAGGGGGAAAAGGTGAGAGGGCTTAGCGTATTGCCAGGTATTTAGAAAGTGCTCAAGATCTTTGGTGTCCTCAACAGTCTTGGTAACCATCTTGGATTATCTTTATTAAAGGTTTTACAACTCCCCTGACTTTGACAAACCTTCACTTTTTTCTTTCTTCCTTTTTTTTTTTTTTTTTTTTTTTTTTTTTTTTTTTTTTGTTTGTTTGTTTTGTCTTTTTTAAGGGACAGGGTCTCGCTCTGTTCCAGGACTGGAATGCACTGGCGCCATGATAACTCAAACTCCTGGCTCAAGAGATCCTCCCGCCTCAGCCACCCGAGTAGCTTGGGCCACAGGCGCCAGCCACCACACCCGGCTGATTTTTGTTTTTATTTTTTATAGATACGAGGTCTCACCATGTTGACCAGGCTGGTCTCAACTACTGACCTCAAGCTATCCTCCCGCCTCGGCCTCCCTAAGTGCTGGGATTACAGGCGTGAGCTACCACGCCCAACCCCCTCGTGTTTTCAAAACCGAAAGTAAGAGGCACAGTACATCTCGGAAAGAACCAGGCAAAGAGCCAAAGAGGAAGCCTTCTGTAAGAAAAGACCACAGGGCCTGTGGCCGCCCGGTTTGCTCTGGAGAATCTCACGCAGAAGGCAGGCATGTTTCTTTAAAAAAAAAAAAACGCACGAATTACACCCAAAAGGCATGCGCTCCCACGAAAGGCCCTGGTCAGGCTTGATTTCAGTCTCGATTGCTGCCATTTATCCCTGTGTAATTAAGTTTCTTAAAATCTCGGTGCCTCAGTTTCTTCATCTGTGAGAGGCAGAAGGTAACCATAGTAGTTATCTATGGTGGAAGATAACTATTTTAAAAATTAAATGACGCAAAGCACGTAAAATCCTTGGCACACAGAAAGATGTCAATAACGGGTAGTTCTTATGATTTTTAAAAGTGACCTGTGATGGGAACAAATAGGTTAATGATTCGAAACTGCTTTGTATCACAGCCAAGCATTCTACAAACGTCGCTTGCTGTTTCCCCGCCACGGTGTGGCCCCACATAGACCCGGAGGTGCAGGGCAGGCGAACTTAGCGGCTCCTAGACGAAGTCCACAGCTCTCCGGTCCGAGGGAAGCAGAGCTGCAGCAGACAGGTTTACCCGGGCAACGCCTCCCCCAGACCCCAGGCGCCCGTCCACGCATTCACAGCCCTCAGCTCCGCGCCTTTGGGACGAGCCTACCCGTCCCCTACTCCAGCTGCGCTCGGGGAGCCAGAGGACCCGCGAAAGAGCGGAAGAGAAACCCTCCCCCAACCTCGGCGCTCTGACGCTTATCAACGCCCTAAACTTTGTCCCGACCCTCCAGTCGCCGTAGGCCAAATGTCTCCCCTGCTCCCAGCCGAAAGGGGCAGGAAGCGCGCGTCCCGGGTGCGCACCCCCTTCCCCACTCCCAGGCCACCACACTGCTTCCCGGAGACCCAGCCCTGGACTAGCCCCCCGGCGGGCCACCAAGGAGAACTTGGAGAAGGGAGGTCACGGAGCGAGAGAGCACAGAGAGGGCCACAGAGGGTGCGGAGCGGGAGAGGAAGGACCAGAGCGGGAGGGGAAGGACCAGAGCGGGAGGGTAGGAGAGACTCACGCTGGATAGCCTCCAGGCCAGAAAGAGAGAGTAGCGCGAGCACGGCTAAGGCCACTGAGAGCGACATCTCGGCCCGAGTGCTGTCCGCCGCTGGAATGCCCGCCGGGCGCGACGCTTCCACTTATATTCCACGCGGGCACAGCCAATCAGGGCAAGGCCCGCGGGGACCGTCACCCGTCTCCAAGCCAGCGACGCGGTGCCAGGTTAGAGAGAGGGACTTTCCCGTTTTCGGTTTCCTTTTCTTAGAGTCTCGTGATGTTTAAGAAGGCATGCACTAGATTGGGTGGGTTTGCTGTCTGTACATCGGCGCCCTCCGATCTGGGGTGCGCGCCCCAGCTTGGGACACGTGGCGCTCATTCTAGGACTTCAGCTGGAGGCACCTTAAGGCCCCCTCCTCACATTGCAAACTGGCCCCAGAGATACTAAGTGACTTACTAATGGTGCCCCAGCTAGTTAAGGACTCGGACCTGCATTTTTCATTCGAGAAAACTGAAACCCAGAAGATTAAGATCGTTGAATGCTACCTAGCAGGAGAACTTCGGTTTATAACTACAGCTCGGGAATTGGCTGCAGCGTTTCTCGATTCTCTGGGCAAGAAAAATAGTCCCAGAAGCATCCTCAGCACAGCTCAGAGAAGGTCCTAGCGAACGAGTACCTTTCTTGCTTCTTGAATCCCTTCAGGAAAAAGTGTTTGGAAAGTTCTGAGCCAAGAAGTTCCTCCCTGTGTCCTTGCTATTTAGGTAATTTTCTTTGTTCTGTTGATTTGGGGGGGGGGGGGGCCCCTAATAGTAAAAGCAGTAACTGCTTAGGGCTTTAGAGCTTCCAGCGCCCTCCAGGTACAACATTCTCTTAGTTTCCACCCTAGAACAGGGACTGGCACATAGTAGGTACTCAGTAAACTGAATGAATGAATGGATGGATGGATGGATGAATTAGTGAATACGTAAATAAACTGTAGGAGGAAAGAATTACCCCCATTCATTTTATGAACAGGGGAAACAAAGGCTGAGAGACTAGAATTCAAACTCTGGCCTGATTCCATTGACATTCATAATTTAGACACTGGAAGACAAAGGGCTTGGCAATTTTAGTGAGAGTTTGGACTGCATCTGCCTTGGGCCCAGCCAAGGACGTTAAACATGACAGGCAGACCCATTAAGAAAACCTACACTCTAAAGTGACCGTAAATAAGGTGCTGCCATTTCGTAGTGGCGGAGTCCACAGGTCTTTTCTAAGAGGAACAGTGAGAAGAGAAGTGGACCATGGGGATGGGGAGGGGCAGAGATCTTGGAAGTCACCGTGGTTTTCAGCTGAAAGGATTTGCCTAGCTTCCCCAAAGAGCACAACAAATACCTTCTAGGTTTCTTTTACATATTTTTAGGCTTTTGATAATCCTTATTGTGGAGGCCATGCCTAAACTAAGAAAATGCAATACTCTCCATGGACCTAATGAAATGAGATAATGCACAAGAGAGAGCCTCCCACAATGCCTGGCACATAATACGTGTTCTATAGTGTATAATAAGTGCTATAATTATTAATATTATTTACCTAGTTTTTCTACCAGCCCTCTCAATAACTAAAATATAAGAATAATTGTTATGCACAAGTTTATGAAATAAGACACTCTTGCTCCCTCCCTTCTTCCCCTTTTAAAAACTCACATAAGGCACTAAAGGCCTGAAATGTTAGTGTTGAATTGTACTAGAAAAGTGCCTTAGAAGTTTAGCAAGGGCCAGGGCTATTTTTGCCTCTAGTTTCTTGTTTACTACATCACAGAGAAATACTAAATTTAAAATCCATTACGGATAGATTCTGACTTACTCACTTGGAAAACCAATTTAAAAAGCAATAAAAAACAGTGCAGACAGAAAAAAGTCTATTTTACAGTTTTCTGTGGGTGGGGAATACCTGTATTTTTCTTGGATTTACCATTTATGACATGTTTTGAATAGTGAGGGTGAAAATTATATATATAACTATTTGTTTAAAAACAAGAGCACTGTTTGCCTAGGAGGGCAAATTTGGGAAGTCTACAAACATTGACAATGTCCTTTTCTTTAATTTTTAATTTTTTTTGTGGAGACAGAGTCTTGCTATGTTTTCCAGGCTGGTCTCGAACTCCTGGTCTCAAGTGATCCTCCTTCCTCAGCCTCCCACAGTGCTAAGATCACAGGCATGTGTTACCATGCCCAGCCACAAATATGACAGTTTAATAACTTTATCTCCCTGTAGTGCAATTAACAGATTAACAGCGGCCTTTTTTTCCCTATATAACCTTCTTAAAATTTTTTTACAATGAGCATTTATTCAAAATAGTAAATGTTGGCAAGAATTTAGAAGAACTGGAACTCTCATACAATCCTGGTGGGAATATAAAATGGTATAAACAATTTTGGGCTGGGCGTGGTGGTTCACACCTATAATCTGAGCACTTTGGGAGGTCAAGGCAGGAGGATCACTTGAGACCAGGAGTATGAGACCAGCCTGGTCAACATGGTGAAACCTTGTCTCTACTAAAATACAAAATTAGCTGGGTATGGTGGTGGGCATCTGTAACCCCAACTGCTCAGGAGGCTGAGGCAGGAGAATCACTTTAAGCTGGGAGGCAGAGGTTGCAGTGAGCTGAGATTGCACCACCATACTCCAGCCTGGGCAACAGAGCAAGATTCTGTCTNACTTTATCTCCCTGTAGTGCAATTAACAGATTAACAGCGGCCTTTTTTTCCCTATATAACCTTCTTAAAATTTTTTTACAATGAGCATTTATTCAAAATAGTAAATGTTGGCAAGAATTTAGAAGAACTGGAACTCTCATACAATCCTGGTGGGAATATAAAATGGTATAAACAATTTTGGGCTGGGCGTGGTGGTTCACACCTGTAATCTGAGCACTTTGGGAGGTCAAGGCAGGAGGATCACTTGAGACCAGGAGTATGAGACCAGCCTGGTCAACATGGTGAAACCTTGTCTCTACTAAAATACAAAATTAGCTGGGTATGGTGGTGGGCATCTGTAACCCCAACTGCTCAGGAGGCTGAGGCAGGAGAATCACTTTAAGCTGGGAGGCAGAGGTTGCAGTGAGCTGAGATTGCACCACCATACTCCAGCCTGGGCAACAGAGCAAGATTCTGTCTCAAAAAAAAAAAAAAAAAAAAAGGGAAAACACTTTGACAGCTCTTTATAAAGTTAAACATACACTGGCCATTAGATCCAGCCACTCCACCCAAGATATTTCCCCAAGAGAAAACGAAAGCATATGTCTATACAAAAACTTGGACATTAATGTTTACAGCAGTTTTATTTGTGATAGCTGAAACTAGAAACGATCCAACACACATCAACAGGTAAATGAATAAACCCACTAGAGTATATATCCATACAATGAAATATTATCATCAACAAATAAGGAAAAAACTGTTGATACATGTAACATGGATGAAATCATCATGGTAAGTAAAAGAAGTCAGACAGAAAAGAACATATACTATATGATTCTGTTTATATAAAACTCCAGAAAAGGCAAACTATAATCTATATGACAGAAAGTAGATGAGTCGTTTCTAGAGGGAAAGGAGATCATCTAAACATGAGGAAACTTTTGGGTTGATGGATATATTAATTATCTAGAGTTTGATGATTTCACAGTTATATTTTAGAACTTATTGTATACTTTAAGTGTAATTTATTGTATATGGATTATAAATATTTAAAAGGACATAGCCAGGGGAGGTGGAGCAAGATGGCTGAATAGAAGCCTCCACTAATCCTGCTCCTTGCAGGAACACCATATTGAATAACTATCCACACAAAAAAAGCACCTTCATAAGAACGAAAAATCAAGTGAGCAATCACAGTACCTGGTTTTAACTTCATATCACTGAAAGAGAAACTGAAGAGGGTAAGACAGTGTTAAATTGCTAAATGCTGTCTCTCTCCCATTCCCCAGCAGCAGGCACCTAGCGTGGAGAGAGAATCTGTGCTTCTGGGAGAAGAAGAGTGCAGTGATTGTCAGACTTTGCCTTGGAACTCAAGTGCTGCCCAGTCATAGCACAAAGCGACACTGGGAAGAACTCACCCAGGGCCCATGGAGGGATCATTCAGACCAGCCCTAGCTGGAAGCAAATCATCCATCCCAGCAGTGGGAACCTGAGTTCCAGTAAGTCTCACCACCATGGGCTGAAGTGCTCTGAGGTTCTACATAAACTTGAAAGGCAGTCTAGGCCACAAGGATGGCAATTCCTGGGCAAGTCCTGGTGCTGTGCTGGGCTCAGAGCCAGTGAATGGGGGGTACACAACCTAGTGAGACACCAGCTGGGATGGCCAAGGGATTGCTTGCACCACCCCTCTCCCAACCCCAGGCAGCAGAGCTCAAAGCTCAGAGAGAGAGACTTTCCTCTGCTTGAGAAGAGGAGAGGGAAGAACAAAGATGACTTTGTCTTGCATCTTGGATACCAGCTCAGCTGCAGTAGGATAGGGCACCAGGCAGAGTCCTGAGGCCCACATTCCAGGCCATAGCTCCAAGCTGACATGTCTAGCCACACCCTGGGCCAGAAGGGAACCTGCTGCCTTGAAGGGAAGGACCAGTCCTGGCAGGATTCCTCCCCAGCTGACTAACGAGCCCTTTGACCCTGAATAATCAGAAGTAGTACTCATCATGGGCTTTGGGTGAGACTCAGAGACATGCAGGCTTCAGGTATGACCCAGCATATTCCAGCTGTGGCGGCTATGGGGAGAAATTCCTTCTGCTTGAGAAAAGGAGACGAAAGAGTAAAGGGGACTTGGCCACTGTGGGGTTAGAATACGAAGTGGGCTCTTAGGATCTCTGATTCCAGGCTTTGGCTCTTAGATAGCATTCCTGGACCTGCTCTGGGCCAGAGGGGAGCCCACTTCCCTGAAGGGTGAGTCCCAGGCTGGGCAGCATTCACCACAAGCTTACTGAAGAGCCCTTGGGCCTTGAGTATATATCAGCAGTAGCCAGACAGTACCCATCACAGGCCTGGGGTGGAAGTGGCCATGGGAAGAGAATTCTCAGCTTGTGGAAAGGGGAGGGAAAAGTGGGAAGGACTTTGTCTTGTGGCTTGGGTGCCAGTTCAGCTGCAGTACAATAGAGTACCAAGTAGATTCCTAAGGTTTCTGATTAGGCCCTAGCTCCTGGAAGGCATCTCTGGATTCACCCCAGGCTGGGGGGAACTTGCCACCCTGAAGAGGACATAAGCTTGGCTGGCTTTGCCACTTGCTGATTTTAGAGCCATAGGGCCTTGCGTGAACATAGGTAGTAGCCAGGGAGTGGTTACCATAGGCCTTAGGCAAGACCCAGTACTGTGCTGACTTTACCTCTGACCCTGCACAGTCCCAGTAGTGGTGGTCACAGGGGTGTTTGTGTCACTTCTCCCCCAACTCCAGGCAGCTGATCACAGAAAGACAGACTTTGTTTGGGGGAAAGAAGGGAAGACAATAAGAGTCTCTGCCCAGTAATCCAGAGAATTCTTCCAGATCTTATCCAAGACCACCAAGGCAGTGCCTCCATGAGTAATCAGTGTTAACTTGTCAGCAGTTTAAAATAATGAGTGATAAGATATTATCTGCAAACATCATGGTGACCTCAAATCAAAAAACATACAACAGACTATGAAAGAGCCACAGCATTTCTATGCTTGGTGTGCCCTCTAATGCAGATACAGCTGCAGTGACCAAAAACTTAGATCACAACACCCACGTTCCTTTGAATTCCTGAAAAGCCTTCCAAAGAAGGACAGATACAAACAGCCCAGACTGCGAAGACTATGATAAATATTTAACTCATACACTGATGAACATCCACAAGCATCAGGACCAGCCAGGAAAACATGACCTTATTAAATGAACTAAATAAGGCACCAGGGACCAATCCCAGAGAAACAGAGATATGTGACCTTTGAAACAGAATTCAAAATAGCTGTTTTGGCCAGGCACAGTGGCTCACACCTGTAATCCCAACATCTTGGGAGGCCAAGGTGGGTAGATCACTTGAGCTCAGGAGTTCAAACCAGCCTGGCAAACATGGTGAAACCCTATCTCTACTAAAAATACAAAAATTAGCTGGGTGTGTTGGGGTGTGCCTGTAACCCCAGCTACTCAGGAGGCTGAGGCAGGAGAATTGCTTAAACTTGGGAGGTGAAGATTCAGTGAGCCACGATTGTACCACTGCACTCCAGCCTGGGCAACAGAGCAAGACTCTGTCCAAAAAAAAAAAAAACTGTTTTGAGGAAACTCAAAGAAAGTAAAGCTAATACAGAGAAGGAATTCAGAACCCTGTCATATAACTTTAACAAAGAGATGGAAATAACTAAAAAGAATCAAGCAAAAATTATGGAGTTAAAAAATGAAACTGACATACTCAAGGATGCATCCGAGTCTCTTACCAGTAGAACTGATCAAGTGGAAGAAAGAATTAGTGAGCTTGAAGACAGGCTATTTGAAAATATAATCAGAAGAGACAAAAGAAAAAAGAATAAAAAAGAATGAAGCATGCCTACAAGATCTAGAAAATGGCTTCAAAAGGGCAAATTTAAGAGCTATTGGCTGCAGCCAGGCATGGTGGCTCACGCCTGTAATCCCAGCACTTTGGGAGGCTGAGGTGGGCAGATCATGCAGTCAGGAGTTCGAGACCAGCCTGGCCAACATTGTGAAACCCCATCTCTACTAAAATACAAAAATTAGCTGGGCAAGGCAGCAGGTGCCTGTAATCCCAGCCACTCTGGAGGCTGAGGCAGAAGAATTGCTTGAACCTGGGAGGTGGAGGCTGCAGTGAACCAAGATCACACCACTGCACTCCAGCCAGGGCAACAGAGTGAGACTCTGTCTCAAAAGGAAAAAAAAAAAAAAAAAAGACTTATTGGCCTTAAAGAGGAGGTAGAGAGAGAGATGGGGTAGAAAGTTTATTCAAAGGGATAGTAACAAAGAGCTTCCCAAACCTAGGGAAATATATCAATATTCAAGTATATGAAGGTTATAGAACACCAAAAAAATTCAACCCAAAGAAGACTACCTGAAAACATTTAATAAACAAACTCCCAAGGTCAAAAATACAGAAAGGATGCTAAAAGCAGCAACAGAAAATAAACAAATAACATACCAGTTATTTGGAGCTCCAGTATGTCTGGCAGCAGACTTTCCAGTGGAAACCTCACAGGCCAGGGAAGACTAGCATGGCATATTTAAAGTGCTGAAGGAAAAAAATATTTTATCCTAGAATAGTGTATCTGGTGAAAATATCCTTGAAGTATGAAGGAGAAACAAAGACTTTCCTAGACAAACAAAAGTTGAGGGGTTTCATCAACACTAGACCTGTCCTACAAGAAATGCTGAAGGGAGTTCTTTAATCTGAAAGAAAAGGACATTAATGAGCAATGAAAAATAATTTGAAGGTGTAAAACTCACTGGTAATTAGAAGTACACAGAAAAAAACCAGAATATTATAACACTGTAATCACGGTATGTAAACTACTCATATCTCGAGTGGAAAGACAAAAAGGTAAACCAGTCAAAACTAATAACTATCACAACTTTTCAAGATATAGACAGTACAATATGACATAAACACAAACAACAAAGAATTAAAAAGAATGGGACAAAGTTAAAGTGTAGAGTTTTATTAATTTTTTCTTTGCTTCTTTATTTATGTAAGTTGTCATTGTTTTAAAATAATGGGTTATGTTGTGAATATGTCAAAAAATAATAAAATGAAATAATGGGATATAAAATATTAAATGCAAGCCTTATGGTAACCTGACATAAAAAAGCATACAACAGGGGCCAGGAGTGGTGGCTCCCACCTGTAATCCTAGCACTTTGGGAGGCCGAAGCAGGCAGATGGCTTGAGCTCAGGAGTTTGAAACTAGCCTGGAAAACACAGTGAAAGTACTGTCTCTACAAAAGTACTTGTCTCTACAAAAAAAAAAAAAAATTAGCCAGGCATAGTGACACTCACCTGTGGTCCCAACTACTTGGGAGGCTGAGGTAGGTGGATCACTTGAGCCTGAAAGGCAGAGGTTGCAGTGAGCCAAGATTGCACCACTGCACTCCAGCCTGGGTGACAAAGTGAGACTCCCATCTCAAAAAAAAAAAAAAAAAAAACACATATAAAAAAAAAAAAAACACAACCTAAAAAAAAAAAAAAAAAAAAAAAAAAAAAAATCTCCAGAACAACATACAACAGATATACAAAAAATAAAAGCAAGAAATTTTTAAATACTACCAGAGAAAATCACTTTCACAGAAAGGAAGACAGGAAGGAAAGAAGGAGGGAACAGAGGACCACAAAACAACTAGAAAACAAGTAACAAAATGGCAAGAGTAAGTCCTAACTTATCAATAATAATATTGAATCTAAATGGACTAAACTCTCCATTCAAAAGACATAGAGTAGCTGAATGGATTTAAAAAAAATACAGAAGCACACTTCACCCATAAAGACACACATAGACTAAAATAAAGGGATGGAAAAATATATTCCATTCCAATGGAAACCAAAAAGGATGATGAATAGCTATACTTACATCAGACAAAATAGATTTCAAGACAAAAACTATAAAAAGAGACAAAGAAGGTCATTATATGATGAAAAGAGGTTAATTTGGCAACAGTATGTAACAGTTGTAAAAATATATGCACTCCAACTGGACCACCCAGATATATAAAGTAAATATTATTAGAGCTAAAGAGAGAGGACCCAGTACAATAATAGCTGGAGATGTCAACACCCCACTTTCAGCATTGGACAGATCGTCCAGACCAAAAATCAACAAAGAAACATCAGACTTAATCTGCACTATTGATCAAATGACTCTAATAGATTTTTTTTTTTTTTTTGAGATGGAGTCTTGCTCTGTTGCCCAGGCTGGAGTGCAGTGGCGCAATCTCAGCTCACTGCAAACTCCACCTCCCAGGTTCACACCATTCTCCTGCCTCAGCCTCCCGAGTAACTGGAACTACAGGTGCCCACCACCATGCCTGGCTAATTTTTTGTATTTTTAGTAGAGACGGGGCTTCACCGTGTTAGCCAGGATGGTGTTGATCTCCTGACCTCGTGATCTGCCCACTTTGGCCTCCCAGAGTGCTGGGGTTACAGGCATGAGCCACTGTGCCTGGTCAGATATAATAGATATTTACAGAACATTTTATCCAGTGGCTACAGAATACCCATTCTTCTCCTCAGCACATGGATCATTCTCAAGGATAGACCATATGTTAGGTCACAAAATAAGTCTTAAAAAAATGAAATTATATCAGATATCTTCTCTGACCACAATGGAAAAAAACTAGAAATCAATAACAAGAGGAATTTTTGAAACTATACAAATACATGGAAATTAAACAGTATGCTCCTACATGACTGTGGGTCAACAAAGGAATTAAGAAGGACATTTTTTTAAATTCTGGAAACAAATGATAATGGAAACACAACATACCAAAACCTATGGGATACAGAAAAGGCAGTAATAAGAAGAAAGTCTATAGCCATAAGCACCTACATAAAAAAAAAAAAACAACAACAACAAAAAGAAGAACTTCAAATAAACATAATGATGCATTTCAAAGAACTAGAAAAGCAAGAGCAAGCCAAACCCAAAATTAATAGAAGAAAAGAAATAATAAAGATGAGAGCAAAAATAAATGAAATTGAAATGAAGAAAACAATTCAAAAGATCAACAAAAAGAAAAGTTGTTTTTTTAAAGACAAAAATCAACAGATCTTTAGCCAGATTCACTTAGAAAAAAAGGAGAGAAGACTCATATAAATAAAATCAGAGATGAAAAAGGAGACATTACAACCAATATCACAGAAATTCAAAGGATCATTAGAGTCTACTATGAGCAACTACATGCCAATAAATTGGAAAACCTAGAAGAAATGGATAAATTCTGAGACACATACAACCTACCAAGATTGAACCTTGAAGAAATTCAAAACCAGAACAGACCAATAACAAGTAACAAATAAAAGCCCAGGACTCTATGGCTTCACTGCTAAACGTTACTAAACATATGAAGAAGAACTAATACCAACTGACATAGTTTCAATATAGGTCCCTACCCAAATCTCATGTTGAATTGTAATCCCTAGTATTGGAGGTGGGGCCTGGTGATAGGTGTTTGGGTCATGGGGGCACATCCCTCATGGCTTGGTGCTGTCCTTGCGATAGTGAGTGCATTCTTGAGAGATCTGGTTGTTGGTAAAATGTGACACCTTCCCTCACCACCTCTTGTTCCCACTCTTACCATGTGAAGTGCCTGGCACCCTTCTGCCATGAGTAAAAGCTCCTTGAGGTCTCCCCAGTAGCTGAGCAGAGGCCAGCACCATACCATGTTTGTACAGCCTACAGAACCATAAGCCAATTAAAACTCTTTTCTTTGTAAATTTTCCAGCCTCATGTATTTCTCTCTCTCTCTCTCTCTCTCTTTTTTTTTTTTTTTTTTTTTGGAGACAGGGTCTCACTCTGTCACCCAGGCTGGAGGGCAGTGGTGCAATCTCAGCTTACTGCAACCTCTGCCCCCTGGGTTCAAGCAATTCTTGTGCCTCAGCTTCCTGAATAGCACCACCACACCTGGCTAATTTTCATATTTTTAGTAGAGATGGGGTTTCACCATGTTAGCCAGGCTGGTCTCAAACTCCTGGCCTCAAGTGATCTGCCTGCCTCAGCCTCCCAAAGTGCTGGGATTACAGGCATGAGCCACCATGCCCAGCCTCAGTTATTTCTTTATAGCAATGCAAGAAAGACCCAAAACACCAACCCTACTCAAACTATTCTGAAAAATAGAGGAAGAGGGAGTGTTTTCAAACTCATTCTACGTGGCCGGTATTACCTTGATGCCAAAACTAGACAGGCACACTAAAAATAAAAAAAACTACAGGCAAATATCCCTGATGCAAAAATCCTCAGCAACATACTAGCACACTGAATTCAACAACACATTAAAGTGATTATTCATCTCATCTGCAGTATCTTTCCAATGGAAAAAAAAAATCATTCATCATGCATCCAAGCATCCCAGAGATGCAAGGATGGTTCAACATACACAAATCAATCAATGCGATATATCATATCAACAGAATGAAGGGCAAAAACCATATGATCATTTCAATTGATGCTGAAAAAACAGTTGATAAAATTCAACATCCCTTCATGATTAAAAACCCCTCAAAAACTGGGCACATAAGGAATGTACCTCAACACAATAAAAGCTCAACACAATAAAAGACAAACCTACAGTTAGTATCATAGTGAATTAAGGGAAAACCTAAATCCTTTTCTCAAAGATCTGGAACATGACAAAGATGCCCACTTTCGCCACTATTATTCAAAATAGTACTGGAAGTCCTAGCTAGAGCAATCAGACAAGAGAAATAAAGAACATCCAAACTGGAAAAGAAAAAGTCAAATTATCCTTATTTGCAGATGATATGATCTTATATTTGGAAAAACCTAAAGACTCCACCAAAAAACTATTAGAACTGATAAATTCAGTAAAGTTGGAGGATACAAAGTCAACATACAGGCCAGGTGTGGTGGCTCACGGCTATAATCCCAGCACTTTGGGAGGCTGAGGTGGGCGGATCACTTCAGGTCAGGAGTTCAAGACCAGTGTGGCCAACATGGTGAAACCCCGTCTCTACTAAAAATACAAAAATTAGCCGGGTGTGGCGGCACATACCTGTAGTCTCAGTTACTCAGGAGGCTGAGGCAGGAGAATCACTTGAACCCAGGAGGCAGAGGTTGTCATGAGCCAAGATCACGCCACTGCACTCCAGCCTGGGTGACAAAGTGAGGCTCCATCTCAAAAAAAAGAAAAAGAAAATTAACATATAATCATTTGTTTTATAAATAATATTAAATATCTAATATTAATTACCTTCTTAACCAAGAAGTAAAAGATCTCTACAATGATAACTATAAAACACTGATGAAAGAAATTGAAGAGGACACAAAAAAATGGAAAGATATTCCATGTTCCTGGATTGGGAGACACAATATGTTAAAATATCCATACTACCTAAAGCAATCCACAGATTCAATGTAAACCCTATCAAAATACCAATTACATTCTTCACAGAAATGGAAAAAAAAAATCATAAAATTTATATGGAACCACAAAAGACCCAGAACAGCCAAAACTATCTTAAGCAAAAAGAACAAAACTGGAAGAATCACATTACCTGACTTCAAATTATACTACAAAGCTATAGTAACCCAAAGAGCATGATACTGGCATAAAAACAGACACATAAACCGATGAAACATAATAGAGAACCCAGAAACATCTACAGTAAACTTATTTTCAACAAAGTTGTCAAAAACCTACATTGAAGAAAGGACACTCTCTTCAGTAAATGGTGCTGGGAAAACTGGATATCCATATGCAGAAGAATGAAACTAGACCACTATCTCTCGCTCTCGCCACATACAAAACTCAAAGAAAAATGGAATAAAGACTTAAATCTGGCTGGGCATGGTGGCTCACACCTGTAATCCTGGCACTTTGGGAGGCCAAGGTGGGTGGATCACTTGACCAGGAGTTTGAGACCAGCCTGGCCAACATGGTAAAACCCTGTCTCTACTAAAAATACAAAAAATTAGCTGGGCATGTTGATGCACACCTGTAATCCCAGCTACTCAGGAGACTGGGGCATGGGAATCGCTTTAAGCTGGGAGGCGGAAGTTGTAGTCAGCAACTGCACTCTAGCCTGGGTGACACAGTAAGACCCTGTCTCAGAAAATAAAAAGACTTAAATCTAAGACCTCAAGCTATGAAACTGCTAAAAGAAAACATTGGGGAAACTCTCCAGGGCATTAGACTGGGCAAAAATTTATTGAGTAATACCCTTAAAAGCTTCTGCACAGCAAAGGAAACAAACAACAAAGAGAAGAGACAGCCCACAGAATGGGAGCAAATATTTACAAACAAATCCATTTCACAAGGATTAATAATAAAAATATATAATAAGCTCAAACAACTCTATAGGAAAAAATCTACTAATCCAATTTTTAAAATGGGCAAAAGATCTGAAGAGGCATTTCTCAAAAGAAGACATACAAATGGCAAACAGGTATCTGAGAAGGTGCTCACCATCACTGATCATCAGACAAATGCAAATCAAAACTACAATGAGATAGCACTTCACCCTCATTAAAATGGTTTTTATCCAAAAGACAGATGATAACGAATGCTGGTGAGGATGTGGAGAAAAGGGGAACCCTCATATACTGTTGGTGGGAATGGAAATTAGTATACTCACTATGGAGAACAGCTTGGAGGTTCCTCAAAAAAACTAAAAATAGAGCTACCATATGATCCAGCAATCCTACTCCTAGGTATATACTCAAAAGAAAGAAAATCAGTATATCGAAGAGATATCTGCATTTTCATGTTTATTGCAGCACTATTCAAAATAGTCAAGATTTGGAAGCAACCTAAGTGTTCATCAACAGATGAATGGATAAAGAACATGCGGTACACATACACAATGGAGTGTGTTTGGCCATCATAAAGGGTGAATTCTTATCATTTGCAGCAATATGGATGGAACTGGAGATCATTATGTTAAGTAAAGTAAGCCAGGCATAGAAAGACAAGGTTTGTATGTTCTTTGTGGGAGCTAAAAATTAAAGCAACTGAATTCATGGAAATAGAGAGTAGAATAATGGTTACGAGAGGCTGGGAAGAGTAGTAGGGGGAGGGAGGAGGAAAATGGTTAATGGATACAAAAATATAATTAGATAGAATGAATAAGATCTGGTATTTGATAGCACAACAGGGTGACTAGTGTCAACACTTTATTGTATAGTAAAAATAACTAAAAGGGTATAATTGGATTATTTGTAGCACAAAGAAAGGATAAATGCTTGGGGTAAGGGATACACCATTTTCCCTGATGTGATTATTATACCTGTATCAAAATATCTCATATACTTCATATATATATATATATATACACACATACATATACACACACATGAAGTATATATATATATACACACACACACACACACTATATACCCGTGAAAATTAAAATTAAAATTAAAAAAATTTAAAGAGAGAAAATGAAAATTAAAAAAAAAAACAAAAGGACAAAGCCAGGCATGCTGGTATGCACCCATAGACCCAGCTACTTAGGAGGCTGAAGCAGAAGGATCACTTGAACCCATGAGTTCGTGACCAGCCTAGGCAACATAGCAAGAGCCCCGTCTCAATTTTTAAAAATAATATTAAAAAATAAAGTGGGAAAGCTGCTGACCCAAACTACACAACAATCTAGAAGGTAGGTGTTATTTCCTTTACAGATAAGGAGACTGAGATGCAGAGAGGTAAGATACTTCCCACGATTTCACTGAGCTGGGATTCAAATCTTGGTCTGGTGGATTCCAAAGGCCTCAATCTTTCCGCTAGAAAATAACTCTGGGCACTTTCCGAGAAGGGATCCGTAAGAAGTAATTGGGAGGCTTTGGAGACCAGGGCAAGAATAGAAGCAAATAAGAAGGTGAGGGGGGAGATAGCTACAGAGCAACCAGCACCAAGATGTGAAGCAAATGAGAAGGTGAGGGGAAGTAGATACACAGGAACCAGCACCAAGATGTGTAATGTTATTTTTTTAAACTGACATTTACTGTTTTCCATTTATAAAAGTAATATATGCACATGATGGAAAATTGGAACATACTAAAAACTATAAAGAAGAAAATTGGCCGGGCGCGGTGGCTCAAGCCTGTAATCCCCGCACTTTGGGAGGCCGAGACGGGCGGATCACGGGGTCAGGAGATCAAGACCATCCTGGCTGACACGGTGAAACCCCGTCTCTACTAAAAAAAAAATACAAAAAACTAGCCGGGCGAGGTGGCGGGCGCCTGTAGTCCCAGCTACTCCGGAGGCTGAGGGGGGAGAATGGCGTGAGCCGCAGAGGCGGAGTTGCAGTGAGCCGAGATTGCGCCACTGCACTCCAGCCTGGGCGACGGAGCGAGACGCCGCCGTCTCTAAAAAAAAAAACCTAAAAAAAAAAAAAAAAAAAAAAAAAAAAGAAGAAGAAGAAGAAGAAAATTAAGGTTGGTCCAAGTACAGTGGTGTTTACAACTAATTCATCACAGTCACAGATTTCTTTGTTCCTTCTCCACTTCCACTGCTTCACTTGATTCGTCAAAAAGGAGAAGAAGAAAGAAGAAGGAGGGAAAAGAAGGAGGAAGAAGAAAGAAAAGGAAGTACAGTGAGTAGGAGGAAGAAGAAAGAAGAAAAGGGAGGAGGAGGAGGAAAAGGAGGAAGAGGAAGAAGGAGGAGGAGGAGCAAAAGAAGAAGAAAGGAGGAGGAGGAGATAGTTAAAACAAAACCATTGTTAAATGGTATAATTTAAGGAGTTTGAAGATTGCTACCTGCTCCAAAGTACCTCCTGGTTAAATGTTTTGGAACTCAAAATCCTCAATCTTATGTGTTAATTCTTTTAAATTCAGCAAATTTTGGTTGAGTGAAGGCTTTGTGGCAAATGTAAGTACTTATAAGGAATTCAAAGCAGAAGACGCCAGACCCTGCCCACCAGGAGATTCCAATCTGTAATTAAAATCAGCCCAATAATTAATCTATGAGCAACTACCTAAGATGTTCAGCCTGACTGACTTTTCAGATTTGAGAGCTGTTGCATAATGGGCAACAGGCCCAAAACAAATAGAACACAAAAAGGGAGATTTTTTTTTAACTGGCAGTTACTAAGTCAGACACCATACCTTGGAGGGGGAAAAAAGTCTCCCAAGATCCATATGAGGCAAGTACTATTATGTTTATTTGAGGGAGAATGAATGGAAAAACAAAAGTTGAGTGTTAAAGTATCTGGTAGGCAGAGAACCTGTCTCACAGGCTTCTGTGTAACCACTGCAGTCTATCAGATGCCAATTTATTTTTACTGGGAAAATTACATAAACTTGATATAAAAAAATCAAGTAGTACAGAAATATAAAAATCCTAATTTCTCCCAAATCCTCTCCCAGTAATAACCATAGTTTTAAATGTATTATTCATCCTTAATTATAAGCCCACTAAAAGCATAAAAGGAATGAGAGGTAGCATCACCTGTCAGCTTGGATGCAGAAATGGATTAGGTAAATGTTGAAGCCAAAATCTCTTAATTGTGTGGGAGTAGTAGGACAGACCCAGAATTTTCCCTGAGGCAAATTATACCCAGTTACTAAATTACTGACATAGCCTCCTTTAGGGATGTTTTCCCTTATAGGTACAGTACTTGGCTCTTCATCTCAGTTCCTACTTAAAACTGCGGAATTCTAACCTGGATATTTTCTATTTTGCCTTGAATTCCGTGCAGCACTATTAAAAATCAACATTCTCCTCCAAATATTCTTTTTCCCTTTTGACAAATGCTTCTCAGCCATAGCTTCCCACTTTCCAGCTTGTGGAGCTGACACTTGCCTCTGGCCAGTTAGTGTGGGGTCCTTTCTGGCTGCCCCCTGACACTATTAGACCTGCTTCCAATCAGGTGCTCTCAGAGAGTACGCTGGTGGTTTGGATCTTTCTGAATTCTTCCCCTATTTGGTAAAGAATCAGAAATTTAAAACAAAATAAACAGCACAAAATGGTAAGAGAGGTGTCCACAGATCCATCATAGACACGGAAGGAGCAGGCAAGGCCACAGGAGTAAACAGAACTTGGTGGGCTTGTGACTGTTTTTGTTTTTGTTTTGAGTTTAGGAGTCGAGGCTTAATAGGCAAAAGAAAGAGAAAAGAAAACAGCTCTTTCTCTAGTGAGAGAGAGGGAACTTCTGAGGAAAAGGCTGGCTGGCGGCCGATGCCCTCGATTGTATAGTCAGGCTTTAGGAGGCAGTGTCTGATTTACGCAGGGCTCACAGATTGGTTCCGTCAGGTATGACATGTACAGAGCATGGCAGGAAGGCTGGCCAGCCCACCCTAATCTTACTATGCAGATGAACTTTCCCCTTGGCCGGCTCCATCTTGTCTGTCCATACTGTACAAGTGGCTGACAGAGAGAAGGGAAGATGGAGCCACCATCTTGAACATGATTGGCACAACTGTGGGCATCTATGTCTGCAGCTCAATTTTACAGGCTGCTCTTTGTTAGAAAGGAAAATAATTTGGGGCTGCTTTTCATTAAAAGGAAAACTTCTATACCCTAATTAATTTCTTCTTAACTCCTGTATCATTCCCTCCTCTGGAGTGGTAACCCTAACTGCTTTTTTTTTTTTTTTTTTTTGAGACAGAGTCTCGCTCTGTCACCTGGCTGGAGTGTAATGGTGCGATCTTGGCTCACTGCAACCTCCACCACCCGAGTTCAAGTGATTCTCCTGCCTCAGCCTCCCAAGTAGCTGGGACTACAGGCGCGTGCCAACAAGCCCAGCTAATTTTTTTGTATTTTTAGTAGAGACTGGGTTTCACCATGTTGGCCAGGATGGTCTCCCTAACTGCTTTTAGGGGGTGTTGGACGACAACTCTTTCTGGCCACTTCATGCTGAAAAGGGGCATTGTATGGGCAACAGCAGCTAAGGCTCCTCCTGGGGTTGATCTAAGGGTCCTCGGAAGATAGGCATGTCCATGCTTGGTTCTGTCTGCAGCACTATTTGGAGTTTGATTGCTGTCAGCCATTCCAATGGGTCGTAACAGTGGTTTGCCTCCACCAGATGTTGCCATCCCTTTTTGTTTCTTCCAAGTTGCAGGTCATCACTTGATTCACAGGAATAAGCAGGGTTAGTGTAAAATGTAGGCAAAAGCTTGTAAGTTTCCTTAACTCGTTTCGATGAATGCTGTACTTTGGTATCCTGGATGAGGTCCTCAATAAGAAGTGGCTATATTGACTGGGGTAAATACTTAGGGTTTGTCGTCTCATGCCAGGAAAATTTAGGAGACAGACACACACAGGGAGTTTAGGAGCAGAAGTTTAATAGGCAAAATAAAAAGGAAAACAGCTCTGTCTCTAGTGACAGAGAGGGGACTTCAGAGCGGAAAAGCTGTGACTGTTTTATTTCATTATATTCTTTTTTTTTTTTTTTTTTTTTTTTTTTTTGAGACGGAGGTCTCGCTCGTCGCCCAGGCTGGAGTGCGTGGCGCGATCCGCTCACTTGCAAGCTCGCCTCCCGGTTCACGCTTCCCTGCTCAGCCCCGGAGTAGCTGGACTACAACGCCCGCCCCTCGCTCCGGCTAGTTTTTGTATTTTTTAGAGAGACGGGGTTCACCGGTACCAGGATGGTCTCGATCTCCTGACCTCGTGATCCGCCCGTTCGCCTCCCAAAGTGCTGGGATTACAGGCTTGAGCCACCGCGCCCGGCCTTATTTCATTATTTCTTATCATCATTACTATTATTGTTTTAACTGTGGATCAACTTGCCACAAATGAGTTTGCTAAGACAATTTATCATATGTCAAATTAGTCAAAAATCTATTTGTCTAATGACCACTGACAGCAAAACCTGAGGTGGGACTGCCCCTCTGCTCATCCAACATTCTGCAAGTGTGAGTGGGTGAGGTGGGTTCCACCATCTATCCCCAGAAACCAGGCCATGACAGGCAGGAGGTGGCTCAGTCAGCACATAACTCAGAGTTTAGTAGGGGGAAAGGAAGGTTCCACAAAATTGGGATTATTTTATATGTATATTCATTGAATTTGCTTATCTTAATATAATAAAATATTGATATTTCCCATGTCATTTGATACAGAACTGGCTTCTAATTATTGACATTTTTAGGCTGGGTGTGGTGGATCATGCCTGTAAACCCAGCACCGTGGGAGGCCGAGGATGGCAGATTACATGAGGTCAGGAGTTCGAGACCAGCCTGGCCAACATGGTGAGACCCTGTCTCTACTAAAAATACAAAAAAATTTACCCGGGCATGGTGGCGCATGCCTGTAATCCCAGCTACTTGGGAGGCTGAGGCAGGAGAACCGCTTGAAGTTCGACTGAAGTGAATTGAGGTTGCAGTGAGCTGAGATCACGCCATTGCACTCCAGCCTAGGAGACAGAGCAAGACTCTGTCTCAAAAAAAAAAAAAAAAAACCAAAAAACAAAAAACCTTTTTTGGACTTTTCTCTATATCATGCCTTGTGGTAGGCAGAATAATGCCCCAGAACCTGCGGAAAGATTACTTTACATGGTATAAGGGATTTTGCAGATGTAATTAAGGTTAAGGACCTTTAAACAAGGAGATTATCAGGAATTATTTGGGTACGCCCAGTGTAATCACAGAGGTCCTTAAAAGCAGAGAACTTTTCCTGACAGTAGTCAGAGGAGATGTGACTGCAGAAGAATGGTCAGAGATGCCACAAGCTGGCTTTGGAGATGAAGGAACAGGCCATGAATCAAGGGATGCAGGCGGCCTCTAGACGGTGGAAAAGCCAAAGACATGAGTTCTCCCATAGAGTCTCCAGAAAGGAATGCTGCTCTGCTGCCGCCTTGGTTTTTAGCCCCGTGAAATTTGTGTTGGACTTCTGAGCTACAGAAATACAAGATGATAAACTGTTTTCTTAAGCCACCAAGTTTTTGGAAATTTGTTACAGCAGCAATAGAAAATTAGTTCTTCCCCCTTTCCCAGAATCATGGACATTTTGGCCTTGGTTTCTAGGAGCTTAATTCATTATAAATATTTGTCTCTTCCAAGTCAAGTTTACCTATTGGTTAACTAGGCTCTGGCCACACAGAGCATTCTGAGCACACTCATGTTGGAGGCAGGTTATCATCAGCTCCATAGCTGAGGAAGGTAGGAGTTTTGCTGAAGCCTGGTTTGGTCAGGAGCCCTAGTCTACCCCTCCTATCACTGCCACAAACCGAGCTGAGTTAGCCCCAGTGATGTGGGCCCAGCACATCACATGAGAATCACAGGCCTGAGTCCTGCCAGTGCTGCCATTTCTGGGCCATTTCTCAGATACCAGGCTCCAAATGGGCCAGACCACTCCTGCTCTACCTGCTGTTGCCAGTGTTGAAGAGGAATAAGAGTAACAGGAAGGGCCTCCAACCCCCAAGACAAAGACACCCCAAAGTTTTGGCTTTCTTCTTCTTAGCCTGGCCTAAATGCCTCTACAACCTGGCCCCAACCTCTCCATCTGATCTCAGTGTTCATCACAGTCATTCAAGGATTCTTCACTGAGTGCCTGCTAGCTCCTCAGCACTGGGGAAAGTTCCTCCTCTGGTGAGCTGATAGGCTCTGGTTATAGGCTATAAATAGATTATGATACCAGAAATTAGCCCTATCAGGAAGAGCCTGCAGAAGACCTTAGTGTCAAGGTAAAGAATGTGAACTTTATCCTTTAGACTGTGATGCAGGTGCCAACAGAGCTGGGCTTTTTTTTTTTCCTTTATGTTTGTCTTTGGGGTATTTTTTGTTTGCTATTTTACAAACCTTATCCTCATAGCTTTATTTTTTCTAATTATAAAATTCATGGCCATTATGAAAACTTCAGATAATACAGGTAAGGCTAAAGATAAACATTTAAATTACCTGTTATTCTATAAACCAAACATAACCACTGCTAGTGCATTGTTTATTCTTTGTCTCTCCATATACAGATATGAATATGAATATATATGTTTACAAAGATGCAATCATTGTGCAGAGATTTCTCTGCAAACTGCTTTTTATTTAACCATTTATCATGGACAGTATATCTATTTCTATAATAGAGATCTATATTGTTTTTCATATGTTCACAGTATTTCATTATATAAACATGCCATACACTTTGACCTAATCCTGTATTGAGGATGTTCGCAGTTTTTCCCTATTATAATTCAGCCTATACACTGTGAAACTGCCTCCAGAGTCTTTGTACCAGGTTACCCTCCCTTTATAAAATAAGGAAGATACTTATCTCCCCACACTCTTCCCCAGCTGGTCATTATCATCAATTGTATCTCCTTGTTTTACTTTGTATCTTATTTATTTATCTATTTATTTGAGACAGAGTCTCTTTATGTTGTCTAGGCTGGCCTTGTCTTAGCCTCCTGAGTAGATGGTACTACAGGTACGCACCACCATGCCCAGCTTTACTTTATATATTTTTTTATTTAATTTAATTAATTAATTAATTTATTTATTTATTTCAGACAGAGTCTCACTCTATGGCCTAGGCTGGATGGAGTGCAGTGGTGCCATGATCTCAGCTCACTGCAACCTCCGCCTCCCGGGTTCAAGCAATTCTTGTGCCTCAGCCTCCCAAGTAACTGGGATTACAGGAACATGCCACCACACCCATAACTTGTTTTTTAGTAGAGACGAGTTTTTGCTATGTTGGTGAGGCTGGTCTCGAACTCCTGACCTCAAGTGATCCACCCGCCTTGGCCTCCCAAAGTACTGGGATTACAGGCATGAGACACCATGCCTGGCCACAATCTGTTTTAAAAGTTTCTCCTTGGCCGGGCGCGGTGGCTCAAGCCTGTAATCCCAGCACTTTGGGAGGNGTGCAGGTTTGTTACATAGGTATACACGTGCCATGGTGGTTTGCTGCACCCATCAACCAGTCATCTACATTAGGTATTTCTCCTAATGCTATCCCTCCCCTAGTCCCCCACCCCACAACAGGCCCTAGTGTGTGATGTTCCCCGCTCTGTGTCCATGTGTTCTCATTGTTCAACTCCCACTTATGAGTGAGAACATGCAGTGTTTGGTTTTCTGTTGTGTTAGTTTGCTAAGAATGATGGTGTCCAGCTTCATCCATGTCCCCGCAAAGGACATGAACTCATCCTTTTTAATGGCTGCACAGTATTCCATGAGGTATATGTGCCACATTTTCTTTATCCAGGCTATCATTGATGGGCATTTGGGTTGGTTGCAAGTCTTTGCTATTGTGAACAATGCTGCAGTAAATATACCTGTGCATGTGTCTTTATGGTAGATTGATTTAGAATCCTTTGGGTATATACCCAGTAGTGGGATTGCTGGGTCAAATGATACTTCTGGTTCAAGATCCTTGAGGAATCACCACACTGTCTTCCACAATGGTTGAACTAATTTACATTTCCACCAACAGTGTAAAAGTATTCTTATTTCTCCACATCCTCTCCAGCATCTGTTGTTTCCTGACTTTTTAATGATCGCCATTCTAACTGGCATGAGATGGTATCTCATTGTGGTTTTGATTTCCATTTCTGTAATGACCAGTGATGATGAACTTTTTTTCATATGTTTGTTGGCTGCATAAATGTCTTTTTTTGACATTTGTCTTTTTTGAGAAGTGTCTGTTCATATCCTTTACCCACTTTTTTATGGGGTTGTTTTTTTTCTTGTAAATTTGTTTAAGTTCTTTGTAGATTCTGGATATTAGCCCTTTGTCAGATGGATAGATTGCAATATTTTTCTCCCATTCTGTAGGTTGCCTGTCCACTCTGATGACAGTTTCTTTTGCTGTGCAGAAGCTCTTTAGTTTAATTAGATCCCATTTGTCAATTTTGGCTTTTGCTACCATTGCTTTTGTTGTTTTAGTCATAGAGTCTTTGCCCATGCCTATGTCCTGAATGCTATTGCCTAGGTTTTCTTCTAGGGCTTTTATTTAAATTCGATCTTACATTTAAGTCTTTAATCCATCTTGAGTTAATTTTTGTATATAAAGTATAAGGAAGGGGTCCAATTTCAGTTTTCTGCATATGGATAGCCAGTCTTCCCAACACCATTTATTAAATAGGGAATCCTTTCCCCCACTGCTTATTTTTCTCAGGTTTGTCAAAGATCAGCTGGTTTAGATGTGTGGTGTTATTTCTGAGGCCTCTGTTCAGTTCCATTGGTCTACATATCGGTTTTGGTACCAGTACCATGCTGTTCTGGTTACTGTAGCCTTGTAGTATAGTTTGAAGTCAGGTAGCATGATGCCTCCACCTCTGTTTTTTTTTTGTGCTTAGGATTGACTTGGCTCTTTTTTGGTTCCATATGAAATTTAAAGTAGTTTTTTCTAATTCTGCAAAGAAAGTCAATGGTAGCTTGATGGGGATAGTATTGAATCTATAAATTACTTTGGTCATTTTCATGATACTGATTCTTCCTATCCATGAGCATGGAATGATTTTCCATTTGTTTGTGTCCTCTCTTATTTCCTTGAGCAGTGGTTTGTAGCTCTCCTTGAAGAGGTCCTTCATATCCCTTGTAAGTTGGATTCCTAGGTATTTAATTCTCTTTGTAGCATTTGTGACTGGGAGTTCACTCATGATTTGGGTCTCTGTTTGTCTATTATTGGTGTATAGCAATGCTTGTGATTTTTGCACATTGATTTTGTATCCTGAGACTTTGCTGAAATTGCTTATCAGCTTAAGGAGATTTTGGGCTGAGACAATGGGGTTTTCTAAATATACAATCATGTCATTTGCAAACAGAGACAATTTGACTTCCTCTCTTCCTATTTGAATACGCTTTATTTCTCTCTCTTGCCTGATTGCCCTGGCCAGAACTTCCAAAACTATGTTGAATAGGAGTGGTGAGAGGAGGCATCCTTGTCTTGTGCTGGTTTTCAAGGGGAATGCTTCCAGTTTTTGCCCATTCAGTATGATATTGGCTGTGGGTTTGTCATAAATAGCTCTTATTATTTTGAGATACATTCCTCAATACCTAGTTTATTGAGAGTTTTTAGCATAAAGGGGTGTTGAATTTTGTTGAAGGCCTTTTCTGCATCTATTGAGATGATCATGTGGTTTTTGTCATTGGTTCTGTTTATGTGATGGATTACGTTAACTGATTTGCGTATGTCGAACTAGCCTTGCATCCCAGGGATGAAGCTGAATTGATCGTGGTGGATAAGCTTTTTGATGTGCTGCTGGATTTGGTTTGCCAGTATTTTATTGAAGATTTTCACATCGATGTTCATCAGAGATATTGGCCTTTGAAATTTTCTTTTTTTGTTGTGTCTCTTCCAGGTTTTGGTATCACGATGATGCTGGCCTCATAAAATGAGTTTGGGAGGATTCTCTCTTTTTCTATTGTTTGGAATAGTTGCAGAAGGAATGGTACCAGTTCCTCATTATACCTCTGGTAGAATTCAGCTGTGAGTCCATCTGGTCCTGGACTTTTTGATTAGTAGGCTATTCATCACTGCTTCAATTTCAGAACTTGTTACTGGTCTATTCAGGGATTCAACTTCTTCCTGGTTTAGTCTTGGGAGGGTGTATGTGTCTAGGAATTTATCCATTTCTTCTAGATTTTCTAGTTTATTTGCATAGAGGTGTTTATAGTATTCTCTGATGGTAGTTTGTATTTTTGTGGGATCAGTGGTGATATCCCCTTTATCATTTTTTATTGTGTATATTTTATTCTTCTCTCTTTTCTTCTTTATTAGTCTGGCTAGTGGTCTATCTATTTTATTGATCTTTTCAAAAAACCAGCTCCTGGATTCACTGATTTTTTTGAAGCGTTTTTCTGTCTCTATCTCCTTCAGTTTTGCTCTGATCTTAGTTATTTCTTGTCTTCTGCTAGCTTTTGAATTTGTTTGCTCTTGTTTCTCTAGTTCTTTTAATTGTGATGTTAGGGTGTTGATTTTAGATCTTTCCTACTTTCTCTTGTAGGCATTTAGTTCTATAAATTTCCCTCTAAACACTGCTTTAAATGTGGCCCAGAGATTCTGGTACGTTGTGTCTTTGTTCTCATTGGTTTCAAAGACTTCTTTATTTCTGCCTTAATATCATTATTTACCCAGTAGTCACTCAGGAGCACATTGTTCAGTTTCCATGTAGTTGTGTGGTTTTGAGTTTCTTAATCCTGAGTTCTAATTTCATTGCACTGTGGTCTGAGAGACAGTTTGTTATGATTTCCATTCTTTTGCATTTGCTGAGGAGTGTTTTACTTCCATTTATGTGGTCAATTTTAGAAGAAGTGCAATGTGGTGCTGAGAAGAATGTATATTCTGTTAATTTGGGGTGGAGAGTTCTGTAGATGTCTAAGTCCACTTGGTCCAGAGCTGAGTTCAAATCCTGAATATCCTTGTTAATTTTCTGTCTCGTTGATCTGTCTAATATTGACAGTGGAGTGTTAAAGTCTCCCACTATTATTGTGTGGGAGTCTACATCTCTTTGTAGGTCTCTAAGAGCTTGCTTTATGAATCTGGGTGCTCCTGTATTGGGTGCATAGATATTTAGGATAGTTAGCTCTTCTTGCCGCATTGATTCCTTTACCATTATGTAATGCCCTTCTTTGTCTCTTTTGATCTTCATTGGTTTAAAATCTGATTTATCAGAGACTAGGATTGCAACCCCTGCTTTATTTGCTTTCCATTTCCTTGGTAAATATTCCTCCATCCCTTTATTTTGAACCTATGTGTGTCTTTGCATGCAAGATGGGTCTCCTGAATACAGCACACTGATGGGTCTTGACTCTTTTTTTTTTTTTTTTTTNCTCTTTTTTTTTTTTTTTTTTTTTGAGACAGAGTGAGGAGTCTCGCTCTGTTGCCCAGGCTGGAGTGCAAAGGCACAATCTTGGCTCACTGCAACCACTGTCTCCCAGGTTCAAGCAATTCTCCTGCCTCAGCCTGCCAAGTAGCTGGGATTACACGCATGTGCCACCACGCCCAGCTAATTTTTTTGTATTTTTAGTAGAGACAGGGTTTCACCATGTTGGCCAGGATGGTCTTAATTTCTTGACCTCGTGATCCACCTGCCTTGGCTTCCCAAAGTGCTAGGATTACAGGCGTGAGCCACCTTGCCTGGCAGGGTGTTGACTTTTTATCCAATTTGCTAGTGTGTGTCTTTTAATTGGGGCATTTAGCCCGTTTACATTTAAGGTTAATATTGTTATGTGTGAATTTGATCCTGTCATTATGATGCTAGCTGGTTATTTTGCCTGTTAATTGATGCAGTTTCTTCATAGTGTTGATGGTCTTTACAATTTGAAATGTTTTTGCAGTGGCTGGTATCAGTTGTTTCTTTCCATGTTTAGTGCTTCCTTCAGGAGCTCTTGTAAGGTAGGCCTGGTGGTGACAAAATCTCTCAGCATTTGCTTGTCTGTAAAGGATTTTATTTCTCCTTTGCTTATGAAGCTTACTTTGGCTGGATATGAAATTCTGCGTTGAAAATTCTTTTCTTGAAGAATGTTAAATGTTAGTCCCCACTCTCTTCTGGCTTGTAGGGTTTCTGCAGAGAGATCCGCTGTTAGTCTGATGGACTTACCTTTCTGGGTAACCCGACCTTTCTCTCTGGCTGCCCTTAACATTTTTTCCTTCATTTCAACCTTGGTGAATCTGATGATTATGTGTCTGGGGTTGCTTTTCTCGAGGAGTATCTTTGTGGTGTTCCCTGTATTTCCTGAATTTGAATGTTGGCCTGTCTTGCTAGGTTGGGGAAGTTCTCCTGGATAATATCCTGAAGAGTGTTTTCCAACTTGGTTCCATTCTCCCCATCACTTTCAGGTACACCAATCAAATATAGATTTGGTCTTTTCACATAATCCCATATTTCTTAGAGGTTTTGTTTGTTCCTTTTCATTCTTTTTTCTCTAATCTTGTCTCCTTGCTTTATTTCATTAAGTTGATCTTCAATCACCGGTATTCTTTCTTCTGCTTGATCGATTCGGCTACTGATACTTGTGTATGCTTCACAAAGTTATTGTGCTGTATTTTTCAGCTCCATCAAGTCATTTATGTTCTTCCTTAAACTGGTTATTCTAGTTAGCAATTCCTCCAACCTTTTTTCAAGCTGCTTAGCTTCCTTGCATTGGGTTAGAACATGCTCCTTTAGCTTGGAGCAGTTTGTTATTACCGGCCTTCTGAAGCCTACTTCTGTCAATTCATCAAACTCATTCTCTCCAGTTTTGTTCCCTTGCTGGCAAGGAGTTGTGATCCTTTGGAGGAGAAGTGTTCTGGTTTTTGGAATTTTCAGCCTTTTTGTGCTGGTTTTTCCTCGTCTTCATGGATTTATCTACTTTTGGTCTTTGATGTTGGTAACCTTTGGTTGGGGTTTCTGTGTGGATGTTCTTTTTGTTGATGTTGATGCTGTTCCTTTCTGTTTGTTAGTTTTCCTTCTAACAGGCCCCTCTGCTGCAGGTCTGCTGGAGTTTGCTGGAGGTCCACTCCAGACCCTGTTTTCCTGGGTATCACCAGTGGAGGCTGCAGAAAGGCAAAGGTTGCTGCCTGTTCCTTCCCCTGGAAGCTTCATCCCAGAGGGGCACCCACCAGATGCCAGCCAGAGCTCTCCTGTATGAGGTGTCTGTCGACCCCTGCTGGGAGGTGTCTCACAGTCAGGAGGCATAGGGGTCACGGACCCACTTGCGAAGGCAGTCTTTCCCTTAGCAGAGCTTGAGCACTATGCTGGGAAATCCGCTGCTCTCTTCAGAGTCAGCAGGCAGGAATGTTGAAGTCTGCTGAAGCTGTGCCCACAGCCGCCCCTTCCACTAGGTGCTCTGTCCCAGGGAGATGGGAGTTTTATCTATAAGCCCCTGACTGGGGCTGCTGCCTTTCTCTCAGAGATGCCCTGCCCAGAGAGGAAGAATCTAGAGAGGCAGTCTGGCTACAGCAGCTTTGCAGAGTTGCGGTGTGCTCCGCCCAGTTTGAACTTCCTGGCAGCTTTGTTTACACTGTGAGGGGAAAACCACTTACTCAAGCCTCAGTAATGGTGGATGCCCCTCCCCCCACCAAGCTCAAGTGTCCCAGGTTGACTTCAGACTGCTGTGCTGGCAGCCAGAATTTCAAGCCAGTGGATCTCAGCTTGCTGGGCTCTGTGGGGGTGGCATCCACTGAGCTAGACCACTCGGCTCCCTGGCTTCAGCCCCCTTCCCAGGGGAGTGAATGGTTCTGTCTCACTGGCGTTCCAGGTGCCACTGGAGTATGAAAAAAAAAAAAACTCCTGCAGCTAGCTCAGTGTCTGCCCAAACAGCCACTCAGTTTTGTGCTTGAAAGCCAGGGCCCTAGTGGCGTAGGCACCTGAGGGAATCTCCTGTTCTGTGGGTTGTGAAGAGCACGGGAAAAGTATAGTATCTGGGCTGGAGTGCACCTCCCTCAAGGCACAGTCTCTCATAGTCCCTTGGCTAGGGAAGGAAGTTCTCCAACCCCTTGCACTTCCCAGGTGAGGCAATGCCCCTCCCTGCCTCAGCTCTCCCTCCATGGGCTGCACCCACTGTGTAACCAGTCCCAGTGAGATGAGCTGGGTACCTCACTTGCAAATGCAGAAATCACCCGCTTTCTGCATTGATCTCTCTTGGAGCTACAGACTGGAGCTATTCCTATTCAGCCATCTTGCCAGTCACCTTTTTGAGATTTTTTTTTAATGTTTAAATCTTTGCTCCATGCAGCATTTACTTTGGCATAAATATGTCTTCAATATAGAAGTTTTACTTTCTTTAGTGAAATCCATGTATCTTTTCTTTTATGATTTCTGGCTTAGATATTCTGGTTTGTTTCTCAGAATGAAATTTCTTGGCCGGGTGCGGTGGTTCAAGCCTGTAATCCCAGCACTTTGGGAGGCTGAGACGGGAGGATCACTAGGTCAGGAGATCGAGACCATCCTGGCTAACACGGTGAAACCCCGTCTCTACTAAAAAAATACAAAAAACTAGCCGGGCGTGGTGGCAGGCGCCTGTAGTCCCAGCTACTCGGGAGGCTGAGGCGAGAGAATGGCGTAAACCCGGGAGGCGGAGCTTGCAGTGAGCTGAGATCCGGCCACTGCACTCCAGCCTGGGCGACAGAGCAAGACTCCGTCTCAAAAAAAAAAAAAAAAAAGAATGAAATTTCTTGGGAACAACGTGAGGAGTGGCCTGGAGTAGGACACACCCAGGTGGCTGGCAAGAAACTCCTCTGAAGAAGTCTCTCTCTCAGGGGAAGGTCCATAATTTTTCATTACAGTTCAGCTCAGTCAACATCTACTAAGAACCTACTCTCTTCCAGAGACTGTGTTAAGTGCCAGGGGCACAGAGATGAGGAACATCTCTGCTTACAAGTGGGAGTGACAAATTTAGAAACAGACTGGACAACACAGTGTGGTAGGTGCAATGAGCAAAAGGCGTAAGGATCAATGAGCACACATAAGGGCGACTATCCCAAGCTGGAAGGGAAAAGCCTATCTGACAAGGCCTCCTGGAGGAGATGAAGCCTGAGCCGAGTTTGTTTTTCCCATTCGAATAACTAGAATATTAGAATAAGACAATTCAGAAATCACCTTCCAATTAAAATAACTCTTACTGTGTAACTTCATTTTGCTTATATGACACAATGCACAGCATATTACCTGCTAAGATACACACTTTCAATATCATTGAAAAGACAGAACTGGGACAGGAAGCTGCCTTAATCAACAACAGAATATACCTCCCAGACCAAGGGTGAGAGGTCTCCAGGGTAGGGGCAACCTGATGCACAGCGATTATGAGAGAAGACTCAAGTGGAACCCTAATTTCCCCATGCAGCTAAAAGCGGTTTACTATTTCTGAAACTCAATCTAGAAGGCAGGGAACTTTAAGATAGGAGACTGGTTGCCTTCTATGACAGTCAGGGTCAGATTGTAAAGGGCCTTGTGCTTTATGTAAAGAATGGGACATGAGAAACACTGAGGTGTTGTAAGTTGGGGAGTGTCCGAACTGACAAAAGAACTTGGAAATCGTCAGCATGAGATGAGATTGTCCAGGGATATCAGGTTGCAGAGGATTTAACCTTTGCGGATCCTTGATCCCTTTGGGATGTGATAAAAGCTATGGATGCTCTTTCCAGAAAACTGAACATATTGAAAACCACACCAACATATACACAATTTCAGGGGATCCTCAGATTAAGAATTTTTTATATATAGAGGACTGAGAAGTAGCCTGAGGAAGTGGATATTCAAGGGATGGGAAGAAGATAAAGGGAGCAGGAAAAGGGCCAAAGAAAGATGACCCAAGAGGTACGGGAAGAGCCAGGACACAAGTGTTGGGAAGCTGTGGGAGCACAAAGATCCAAGGAGGACATGATCAGCAGTGTTGAATGCTGTAGAGACTTCAGCTAAGGTCAGTACTGAAACATGTCTTTTGCACTTACAGTTAAGAAATCACAGCCAAGAGAGGTGGCTCACATCTGCAATCCCAGCTCTTTGGGAGGCCAAGGTGAGAGGACAACTTGAGCCCAGGAGTTTGAGACCAGTCTGGGCAACAAAGTGAGACACCATCTCTACAAAAATTTAAAAAATTAGCTGAGTGTGGTTGTGTACGCCGTAGTCCCAGCTACTTGGAAGGGTGAGGCAGGAGGATTGCTTGAGTCCAGAAGTTCAAGTTTGCAGTGAGTTATAATCACGCCACTGCACTCCAGCCTGGGTGAAAGAGCGAGGCCCCATCTCTAAAAATAAAAAGAAAGAAAGAAAAATCATTGGTAATGGTATTGAGAAAAGTCTCTGCAGAGTAACTAGTAATGGTAGCTCCAGATATATTTTTTTAAACCCGAGAATTATATAGGTAGCATCTAGGTGGAAGTAAGGGTAGGGGACTTGTCTTGACCCTGCATTTGCAGAGCACTAACATGTCAAATAATTGTCAGTCGTCCAGAAAAAGTATTGAAGGGGCTTATGGAGATTATGTCTGTTTGTCCCTGTTGCCACCACTATGATGGAGTCAAAAGCCAGAAAGCAACAGTTGAAGGAATGATGTGAGGAAATGGAGAAGTTTAGTTTGTTGGGTAGGAGAGACCTGAAGGGCAGTTAAAATAAGAAACAAAAACAAGACGGGGATTTGTCTCCAAGAAGTGGACACATCCTGATATTTCTATGCTATACTCTAAAAAAAAAGAGGGGAAAACAGAGAGGCTCAAGACACAGAGAGAAGTGGCTGAAGGGCCAAATATCCAGGAAGAGAGTCTGGACTTGAAGAGGAGGAGGGCCCCCCACCTGGAAGTGCAAGGTGAGGAGGCCTGTGACTGTGTATAATTTCCTCTAAGTATGAATTGAAGTAGATCAGCCCCAATGGCCTCTATTTTCCCCATAACATAAGAGCTGAGAGAAAAGATGGGAGTTGTGTGGAGGACTAGAGGATAATCCCTATCTTTTAGAATCACTAATGAGAGATGGATGGGAGAGGAAGCTGAACAAGGACAAATTAAAGAAAGCTCAGCAGGCTGGTGATGGAGCAGTGTCTGTCATGCTCCTAACAGGAAGCAGATGGCACATTCAAGTGCTATAACTGAGAAGCATGTCCAAAAGGGAATATTCATCAAGGTGTGAACAGGAAACTTGTAAAGGACAGTGAAGCACCCTGGAACTAGCAAGAGTGGGGAGCCTTTCCCACCCCCAGACCTCAGGGGCAAGGGGAGGGAGCAGATCCCAGATCCAGAGGGAATGGGTACAATTTAGGAGAGGGCTGCCACATTGGAACTCATATGGCACAGATGCTGACATTATCTGAAGCCAGGCAGCCTTCTCTCTCTCCAGGTTCTGGTGACTGCTCCATCCTCTTGTCCCAGTCCCAGGGGATTCTACTATTACTTGTGGTTTCACTATACTCTTTCTATACTTTTATAAATATCTCTTTACTAGATTATCCAGTTTTAGTACACCATCTATTTCCTGAAGGAAACCTGACATATATGGTTCTTTTAAAAGACTAATAAAATAGACAAACTCTGGAAAGAAGAACAAAGGAGGAGATTAATAATATTAGAAATAAAAAGGGAGACAAAGGGCCGGACGCAGTGACTCACACCTGTAATTCTAGCACTCTGGGAGGCCAAGGCAGGTGGATCACTTGAAGCCAGGAGTTGGAGACCTGCCTGCCCAACATGGCAAAAGCTCATCTCTACTAAAAAAAAAAAATACAAAAATTGGCCAGCATGGTGGTGTGCACCTGTAATCTCAGCTGCTTTGGAGGCTGAGACAGGAGAATTGCTTGAACACGGGAGGTGGAGGTTGCAGTGAGCTGAGACTGTGCCACACTGCACTCCAGCCTGGATGACAGGCAAGACTCTGTCTCAAAATAAATAACTAAATAAAAGGGGGTGGGAGAGACAAAGTATAGTTATAGCATGGATTTTTAAATACTCTTATACTATGAACAACTTTATGCCAACAAATTTGAAAATTTACAAGAAATGGACACATGGACAAATTCCTAGAAGATATATAACTTAAAATTCAAGAAGAAATTGAAAGCCAGGCTACAGTAACCAAAACAGCATGGTATTGGTACCAAAACAGAGATATAGACCAATGGAACTGAAGAAA
>NW_016822769.1:1167368-1175933 GCF_001698545.2 Rhinopithecus bieti | reverse complement strand
GGGGGGAGGGATTGCATTGGGAGTTATACCTGATATAAATGATGAATTGATGGGTGCTGACGAGTTGATGGGTGCAGCACACCAACATGGCACAAGTATACATATGTAACAAACCTCCACGTTATGCACATGTACCCTAGAACTTAAAGTATAATAAAAAAAAAATTAAAAAAAAAAAAAAAGAAAGCCAGACTAGATCTACTGCTGTTAAATAACCTGAAACAATGGATTTAAAAATCTCCTCATAAAAAAGTGTTTTATGCAGCAAATTTAAATATTTCTAATGTCATTTTTTTTCCTTTAAGAAAAATTGTTTAATAGAGACGGAGTCTTCCTATGTTGCCCAGGCTTGTCTTGAACTCCTGGGCTCAAACAATCCTCCTGCCTCAGCTTCCCAAAGTGCTGAGATTACAGGTATGAGTCACTCTAATGTCTTTTTAAAATCTGATCCAACAATCCTGTGTACCTGTGTGTACTTCTTATTCTAGAAGAAGCTCTAAGAGGCTGTGGGAAGCATCTGCTTTATTCACTATGTACCCCAAACCTAGCATAGGCTTGGCTTAAACTTAACATAATTAAATGATGGCAGGAAAGTTAGAACATCTAGAGGATCAGTAGACATATGAGATTTCAGATAAGGGCAGGGGACTTTCATAAAAAACAGTACGTCCCAAGTTAAACTCCGAACAGCCAGGGCAGGGCTGTGATCTTAAAGACTGAGCCCTAATCCACCTGCTTTGGTACTAGTCAATACCAGAAGTCCCTTCAGAATGAAAATCTTCATGCAACAAGTTTCTCCTTAAGATCTATCTCTACAACAACGTGATGAATCACCTCTAGAACACTGAAATTCACCATTTGGTCCTTTGGTTAATAGTGCCAAAGTACGTTATTAGGAAGTTCCTGAGAGAAACAGCTGAATAACATTACCAAAAAGGCCAGAACCTGGCTGGGTGTGGTGGCTCGTGCCTATAATCCCAGCACTTTGGAAGGCCAAGGCAGGCGGATTACTTGAGGTCAGGAGTTTGAGACAAGCCTGGCCAATATGGCAAAACGCTGTTTCTACTGAAAAAATATATATATATTCAAAAATTAGCTGGGTGTGGCAGTGGCCACCTATAATCCCAGCTACTCGGGAGGCTGAGGCAGGAGAATCTCTTGAACCCGGGAGACGGAGGCTGCCCAGATCATGCCACTGCACTCTAGCCTGGGTGACAGAGTGAGATGATATCTCACAAAAAAAAAAAAAAAAAAAAGGTCAGAACCCAATTCAGATATATGAGAAGTTTTCAGTAACTTTCAAGCTACTTATATTTGTTCCCCCACTCATATCGTTTATGACCTGCAGTAAAACTTCTGAAACAAATATTTTCCTTTAAAGGCACCAAGAATCATGGTCTTATCACGATGACAAGAGGGTCCTAACTTTAATTTTGATGTAGGGAAATTGACTTAGTTTTATTTTATTCAGAAGTTCTACAAAGTCATGTGGGTTTCAGCTGAACACAAGATGTGGGCACAGAACCAAGGCTTAGATGAGGCTTGGGAGGGTGTTGGGTTTTGCCTACCAGGAGCAGCTATGTTTCTGTTTTTGTTGTTGTTGTTGATTTGTTTTTACTTCTGAGCTTCTGGACCAGTTTGCCATTAGAGCAGCCAAGAAGATGTAAGATTATGTATCTCATGCAAAAGTGTTTTTACCATGAAGATCTGGCTTCCAAATTCACAGGGGTCTCTCATCAGTCCGAGCTGAGTAGCTGACTTAAGCTCACATGACCCGGTGAAGGGCAAGCATCATCAGGTGGACTTGAGGGCTTCAAGTACGCTGCCCTGAAGCGCCAGGAACTTGGTTGCTAGGCATCCTCCCCAGGATCTACCCAGGACTTTCCTATCCAAGTTTGTTGAAGCAAAACCTAGGGATTAAATGAAATGCAACCTCACAAAGTACCAATGAAGGGTGTGGAAAACAGGGATCCTCTTTTTGAATATCTGCCCCCAAATATCAATCCCAATAAACTATACTAAAACCATGGATGGCTAAAATGCAGTTTAGGTCTTTTCTCTGTTCAAGGATTTTTTAAATCATTAAACTATGTTCTCATATTTCCATCAGGCCCCAAAGGTTGGAGGATGCTGGCCCTTTAATGGGTAAGCAGGGGAGGAGCTGGGACTTTTAAAGGCAGGAGCAGCAAACAGGTCCCGGCTCAGGCTGCTATGAATAACTTAAACAGAAAGGACAGCAACAGTCAGGTGGTGGGTGTCAGCAGCAAGGCATCACCACACTCGGATGGTGACTGGTGATGTCCGTTGGGAAGTACTTCTTTTCCTTCTCCTAGCCTGTCCCTCATTTCTGTCCCTTTGTGGGACAGCTCCCTAGAGCTGAGCTGGGAGGGTGGGGGTTTATGACAGTCTTAGACCCCAGGGTCTCTCTCCTCAAGACCATGGCCAAGAATTCTCTAACCATCTTGCTGGGAGGATTCCATGGCTGTTTTAGGGTGCCATCATCCTTACTGACGATGGTGCCTCTTGGCCTCTTTCTTGTCTCAGGTTTACCTTCCAGAGGCTGGCAATGCTCTTTCACTGGAGGACACAGCCAAGAAGGAAGTCCACCAGCCTACCAAGATGAAATGCCTTGAAGGTATCAACAAGTGGGCCGTGGTGTTATATAAAATGCCCCAGCATGCAGAGCTTGCTGGTCTGTTTCACGTATGGGCTTGGATGTCCAGAGTCACCGGAAGTTATTCCAAATTCTTCTACTTGCTAATTATATTACAGTGGGTGACTGAGAGGTCACTCTTCTGGGCTTTATTTTTCTCACCAACCTAGTAAAATTATCAATAACAACCCAGGACAGCCTCATATGACTATTAAATGAACATATGCACGTAAAGTATATGGCACACAGGAGGGTTAAATTGCAGTGAGTCGGGGCAGCTGGAACTTGTTCAAAGAGGCAACAGAAAGGGCGTTGGGTGGGGCAGAGCAGATGGAAAAGGCTGTGCTAGAACTTAAGCAATTGAAGAGGGGATGTGAAAGTGAAGATGTTTGGTATCTGCCAGGTTCCTTTTGTTTGCTTTTTAAATTGTTATTTAGAGACAGGGTCTCACTGTGTTGCCCAGGCTGATCTCAAACTCCTGGGCCCAAATGATCTTCCCACCTTGGCCTCCCCAGTAGCCGGGACTACGGGCACAAGCCACCACACCTGGCTCAGGTTTCATTTGACTCACTAGGGGGATGGTTCGGGGGAACTTGGGAGAGGGGAGGCTGAGTTAAATCCACAGAACAGGAGGCATTATGTTCAAAGGTGGTGCTGGAGATGGCTTAAGAACAGAAGTGCTATTGAGTAGTAGCCTCTCTAGACAAGATTCACACCTGAGCCCCCATTTTACCTTCTCCTCTGGCCCACACTTAAACCAAGGGCCAGGTAAGATCTGTGGCCCTTTGGCTCCTGAGGAGGAGCTGGTGTCTGCCTGCCAGTTGGAAAAAGAAAAAGAGAATGAAGGGGAGGAAGAGGAGGAGGAGGAGGAGGAGGAAGATCTGGACCCAGACCTGGAGGAAGAAGAGGAGGAAGAGAATGATCTTGGGGATCCAACTATACTTGGTGCTGTCCATAACACCCAGGTACCATGGCAGGAGGGAATGGGAGAGGGTTGTCCTGAACTGTCTGTGGCTCACAGGCTGTCACTAAACATTCTTCTTCTCTTTTCCACCCTTTTTCAAGGCAAGTTCTGGATTAACACTTCGATTTTAAGCCTTGAACCTGAATTAGGGACTCTCTCCTTCCCTCTTTCTCCTGTCTTCCACTTCGTTTCTGATGCTGTTCTCACCTTAAAACCAGGTCCTAGCAGAGCTGTGCATCGCCCACAGGCGGTGGCCCTGCTACTAGTGTTAAAGGTGAATCATCTTTGCCTGATCCTGGGCCTCTGTCTCACTAGTCCATTCCTGGTATTTGTTCCCCTGGATCTCATAACAAGCGGAGAAGGACAAGGACTCCCATGTAGATATGAGGTGAATCAGACCTTCCTTCAACCTACTACGAAGATACAGTAGTCCATGGTTTCACTTTCTGCCATTTCAGTTACCCTTGGTCAACTATAGTCTGAAAATAGGCGAGTATAGTACAATAAGGTATTTTAAGATACTATATTCACATAAGTTTTATTACAGTATATCATTATAACTGTTCTATTTGTATTGTTCATTTCTTATTGAATCTAATTCATAAATTAAACTGGCCAGGTGCAGTGGCTCATGTCTGTAATCCCAGCACTTTGAGAGGATTGCTTGAGGCCAGGAGTTCCAGACCAGCCTGGGCAACAAAGCAAGACCCTGTCGCTACAAAAAAAAAAAAAAAAAAAAAAAAAAATTTTCAAACATTAGCCAGATATGGTAGTACATGCCTGTAGTCCCAGCTACTTAGGAGTCTGAGGCAGGAGGCGGGCTTGAGTTCAGGAGTTTGAGCCTGCAGTGAGCTATGATAGTGCCACTGCACTCCAGCCTGGGTGACAGAGCAAGACTATGACTCTAAAAAAAAATTTTAAAAATATGAACTATCGCCGGGCGCGGTGGCTCACGCCTGTAATCCCAGCACTTTGGGAGGCTGAGGCGGGCGGATCACGAGGTCAGGAGATCAAGACCATCCTGGCTAACACGGTGAAACCCTGTCTCTACTAAAAATACAAAAAATTAGCCGGGCGTGGTGGTGCATGCCTGTAGTCCCAGCTACTCGGGAGGCTGAGGCAGGAGAATGGCGTGCACCCGGGAGGCGGAGCTTGCAGTGAGCCAAGATGGTGCCACTGCACTCCAGCCTGGGTGACAAAGCGAGACTCCGTCTCAAAAAAAAAAAAAAAAAAAAAAAAAAGAACTATCATAGGTGTGTATATATAAGAAAAAACACTACACAGGGTTTAGTACTATCCAGTTTCAGGCATCCCTTGGGGGTCTTGGAACATATCTCTCTTGAATAAGGGAGGACCACTGCAGTAGTCTTATTCCTCCCGGGAGAGGGAGAGGAATCCTGGCCCAGTTGACTTTGAACCTGAGGGAGGGCCAAGCTGCCACTGCCCTGGATGTTGGAATAGCTGGTCTTGCTGCCTCCGTCCACCTCCTCAAAAACACAGGTGAATGTAGAAGACACTACAGAGGCCCATTCGAGCCTGGTTCCTCCTTCCTGTTCCAGAGAGCTCTGCTCAGCTCCCCTGGAGTCAAGGCCCCTGGTGTGCTGGGAATGTCACTTGCCTCCTTGCATTTTCTGTGGCAGGTAAGTCTACTGCAGCCTTCATACTGTGCATAGTGAGGATTCCATCCATTATGTTCAATCTGGCCCCAACCCTGGTCTGGAGTTAAGGCACCCAAAGTGAGGTATGGGTATGGGAGGTGGGAGTTGCCCCAGCATAGAGGAGCTTGATAAATGACAGGTGGTGTGCCCAACCATGGGCATGGATAGACACCTTCATATGTGGTACTGGGACAACTGGCCATGTGTATGAACAAGGACAAACTACTCCTGCCTTAGGCAATCTTTCAGCAGATGGCCAGCCCTTAGCTGGAAAGAGCACCTGCCCTTCAATTAACTGTGTAATGGGAACATGGCCTGGGGTAGAGGAATTCAAGAATGATGATATCCTGCAGGGAGAACTAGGAAAGAATTAGAGTTTTGAGGAGGGGCTTCAAGTGAGTCAGAAAAAGACAGATGAGTACTGCCCCAACGGCTGAAAACAGCCCAAGAGAAGGCTATCATAGAGAGGAGAGTGAGAGGTGTTGACTTTCCAAATAGTAGGAAAAGCACATGACCCCAGATTGTCAGGGAATAAAGAGCTGCTTCCTAGTCAAGCCCTGTTGAAACAAGGGTAGGGCTGGGTGTGGTGGCTCACGCCTGTAATCCCAGCACTTTGGGAGGCCGAGGCGCGTGGATCACAAGGTCAGGAGATCGAGACCATCCTGGCTAACATGGTGAAACACTGTCTCTACTAAAAATACAAAAAAAAAAAAAAAAAAAAGCCAGGCTTGGTGGTATATGCCTGTAATCCCAGCTACTCAGGAGGCTGAGGCAGGAGAATGGCGTGAACCCAGGGGGCAGAGCTTGCAGTGAGCAGAGATCACGCCACTGCAGTCCAGCCTGGGCGACAGAGTGAGACTCTGTCTCAAAAAAAAAAAAAAAAAAGAAACAAGGGCAGGAACCACAGTCTGGTGCCCTCAAAGCTGCCTTGAGGGACTCACAAGATGGCACAATGTTGGGTGACGTTCTTGAGGGGAAAAGGCAGGAAAGGAACTGAGCCCTCACAACAACAGCAGCATTCTTTTGGTGGAGATGGCATTCTCCCAGACCTCTTAATTCCTCTCTCAGACCTTGGACTACGTGTCGCCCATCCCTTTCTGGCCTACATTTCCCAGCACCAGCTCTCCAGCAAGGCACTTTGGACCTCGGCTGCCCTCACAAGACCCAACTATTTTCTGCAGCCTGCTGACCTCGTGGCCCCCTAGGTTCAGGTACTGATTTGAAGTTCTCAGGAGGTGCTGGCTGAGGAGGGGTGGGGACCGTGCCTACCAGTTGCCACAGGAAAACAGAAATCTAGTAAGAGTAGTCTGAGGTATAGTCTAATTCCTTCTCCCTCACAAATGTAGCCCGAGGAAGATTAAAAACTTATTTAAAGCCGGGTGCTGTGGCTCATGCCTGTAATCCTAGCACTCTGGAAGGCCGAGGTGGGAGGATCACTTGAGGCCAGGAGTTCAAGACCAGCCTGGACAACATGGTGAAACCCTGTCTCTACTACAAATATAAAAATGAGCTGGGCGTGGTGGCGGGAGCCTGTAATCCCAGCTACTTGGGAGGCTGAGGCAGGAGAATCACTTGAACCCAGGAGCCAGAGGTTGCAGAGAGCTGAGACTGTGCCACTGCACTCCAGCCTGGATGACAGGGAGACTGTCTCAAAAAAAATTAAAAATAAAAATTTATTTGCAATCAGCTAGCATGATGGAACTGACACTAGGATTCAGAACTCCTGATGCCCAGGCCAAAAGGTTTTCTACTGTGCCAAGATTTCCTGCAGCCAAATTGCAGGAAAATGTTGAAGGAGCTTGGGAGTCCTATGGGTCTAGGACTATGATGTGCCATGTGGCTTTGGGAAAGTACCTAAAGATAAGGTTCCTTAGATGTTCACCTTAGCTGACCTGGGCTGAATGAATGGAGGGGGCAGAGAACTGAGAGCTTCCTTCCACCCAGCTCAAGTTACTTCTTGTCTTCCCAGTCATCTGACCCAGCTCCACCCTCAGCACCAACGGATCTTGCAGCAGCAGCAGCGTAGTCAAACACCAAGGTACAGCCCAGACCAGGAGCAGGGTTGAGGGGAACCCATCTGCATGCCAGGTCTCCCCTTGTGACCAGTCATCTCCCTCAAAGCTCCCATGTGGTGGTTAAAACCCTCATACTGTTGCCCACCTCTGTGCTTGCTCCATCCTTCCCAGCGAGCCCCACTTCCTGCTCACCACACCTTGGGAAGTGTCAGTGGTGGGTAAGTCTAAAGGGATGTTCTTCCTGGCTTAAAGTCCCCCAGCCAAGAAGCCTTGGTCTCAGCAGCCAGACCCCTATGCTAACCTCATGACCAGAAAAGAGAAGGACTGGGTGATAAAAGTGCAGATGGTGCAACTGCGGAGTATAAACCCCTGCCTGGATGATTACTACTACCAGGTGAGCCCCGCAGTACTCAGCCCTGCCTCTGACCTTGGGTTAAACGGGCCTGGACTCCTGGGCCCTCTCTGATCCTCTCTTCTGCTCATAGAGTTCATGTCTGTTCAGGTGGGAGAGAGAATCACTACAGGATGGGGGCCATATTTCTAAAATTGACATCCCAAGCTCATTTCTCTCTCTCCTCCTACGTTTCAGCTGATTATTTCCAGTTCCCCAAACACACTTAGGTTTTGTCTCTACTCTTTGCTAAGAATTTTCCCTGTTCACCCAGGAAATATGGACTTTCCCACCTTTGTATGCTTAGAAATGTCTTGTTATATTAATCTACTTTCACTTCTTATTTTTTATTTTATTTTTTTGAGACGGAGTCTCACTCTGTCGCCCAGGCTGGAGTGCAGTGGCCGGATCTCAGCTCACTGCAAGCTCCGCCTCCCGGGTTTACACCATTCTCCTGCCTCAGCCTCCTGAGTAGCTGGGACTACAGGCGCCCGCCACCTCACCCAGCTAGATTTTTGTATTTTTTTTTAGTAGAGACGGGGTTTCACCGTGTTAGCCAGGAAGGTCTTGATATCCTGACCTCGTGATCTGCCCGTCTCGGCCTCCCAAAGTGCTGGGATTACAGGCTTGAGCCACCGCGCCTGGCCTACTTTCACTTTTTAGATCTAAAGCACAGGGATGTTATAAATAGTGGGATTCAGTTTGTTTAACTGAACAAAGGACAGCAGACATTTTCACTCATTTTCCCCTGCTTCCTTCTGCCTTGATTTATGGGGCAAGTCTTTGTCCACAAGTTTTTAGGTTGTCTAGGCTATTGTGGTTTTTTTGTTTTGTTTGTTTTTGTTTTTGAGCCAGAGTCTCCCACTGTCATCCAGGCTGGAGTG
>NW_016822769.1:1127072-1167059 GCF_001698545.2 Rhinopithecus bieti | reverse complement strand
ACTTTCACTTTTAGATCTAAAGCACAGGGATGTTATAAATAGTGGGATTCAGTTTGTTTAACTGAACAAAGGACAGCAGACATTTTCACTCATTTTCCCCTGCTTCCTTCTGCCTTGATTTATGGGGCAAGTCTTTGTCCACAAGTTTTAGGTTGTCTAGGCTATTGTGGTTTTTTTGTTTTGTTTGTTTTTGTTTTTGAGCCAGAGTCTCCCACTGTCATCCAGGCTGGAGTGCAGTGGCACAGTCTCAGCTCATTGCCACCTCCACCTCCAGGGTTCAGGTGATTCTCCTACCTCAGCCTCCCAAGTAGCTGGGATTACAGGCATGTACCACCATACACAGCTAATTTTTGTATTTTTAGTAGAGACGGGGTTTCACCATGTTGGCTAGGCTGGTCTTGAACTTCTGACCTCAAGTGATCCACCCACCTCAGCCTCCCAAAGTGCTGAGATTACAGGTGTGAACAACTGAGCAACTGTGCCCAGCTAGCTGTTTCACTTTCACTTCAACATCTGTGAGCCTCCCATCCAGGGCCCCTCCTTATTCCCTTCTCATTTACATTAGGTATTTTTCCTTTCTTTTTTGAGGCGGAGTCTCGCTCTGTCGCCCGGACTGGAGTGCAGTGGCCAGATCTCAGCTCGCTGCAAGCTCTGCCTCCCGGGTTTACGCCATTCTCCTGCCTCAGCTTCCCGAGTAGCTGGGACTACAGGCGCCCGCCACCTCGCCCGGCTAGTTTTGTATTTTAGTAGAGACGGGGTTTCACCGTGTTAGCCAGGATGGTCTCGATCTCCTGACGTCGTGATCCGCCCGTCTCGGCCTCCCAAAGGGCTGGGATTACAGGCTTGAGCCACCGCGCCCGGCCAGGTATTTTTCCTTTCTTTCCACCAAGCTTCAAAAGCCCTCCGTTTTCTGCAAGGGTCACTGAAAATGAAGTAGTTTTGTGCTCTCACCTTTTTGGCATTGCTTCTCAACAAAAGAGCCTTTTTCAAATCCTTGCTTGGCTTGTCAGTGGATTTTAGTTTAGGATTTCTCAACTTTAAGAAAATGTCAGAGCTGCTGAGTGAATCCACAGAAGTATAAAACTGGCCTAGAGGGCAACCGACAAACACATCCCTATGGCTAGTTCTGTTCTTCAACCTCTGGTTGGCCCTCATATCATCAGATAACTGATTTTTAGAAAGCACAGGTGAGGTCACAAGATTAAATGGGGAAGTGGGGAGGACAGGTGGTAAGCAGTGTGTGTGTACTAGGGCATGTACTAGGTAGGGCATGCAGGAAGGTTACAGACGCTGGAACAGGTTTGCTCACTGGCTCTCCACTTTGCTCTCTGCCCTTTCATCAGACTTGGTGGTCATACCTAGTCTTGAAGTATTTGGTATGTGAATTCCGAGATGGGTGATGTGGGGCCCAGGATGCTTAAGACACTTTAGAATAACTGCAAGGAGGGCCTAAGGTACCAGCATCATTTCTGGAATGATTGTTGTAGGAAAGAGTATTAAGAGGCTGTGCTTGTCTGGGCACCGTGGCTCGCCTGTAATCCCAGCACTTTGGGAGGCCAAGGCAGGCTGATTGCTTGAGTCCAGGAGTTCAAGACCAGCCTGGGCAACATGGTGAAATCCTATCTCTACAAAAATACAAAAATTAGCCAGGCATGGTAGCACGTGCCTGTGGCCCCAGCTACTGAGGAGGCTGAAGTGGGAGGATCACTTGAGTCAGGGAGGTTGCAGTAAGCCAGAGATCATGCCACTGCACTCCAGCTGGGTGACAGAGGGGAGACCCTGTGTGAAACAATAAAACTTATAACACACACACACACAAAAATTAAGAGGCTGCACTTGAGAAATTTAATTCTAAGGTCAAAAGATGAATATAGAGTTTCGTTTTTTTTGTTTCCTATTCCATGCATTCTCAGAAATATTACCAGAAGCCAGAGAAGCAGCAGGCAGACGAAGAGCTACTTGGACGAAGAAACCAGGTTGAGTCCCTCAAGCTGGTAACGCCTTACATTCAGAAGGCAGAGGCTTATGAGTCTGGTAGGGTCAGGGCTGGCCTGCTGACTTGGGCTGGGCATCTGAGTGGACAGAGCGTGGGAGCGGGAGGGAAATGTGCCTCTCTTCTCACGCAGTAGTCCGAATCGAGGGTTCCCTGGGCCAGGTAGCTGTGTCGACATGCTTCAGCCCTCGCCGAGCTATTGATGCTGTACCCCATGGAACTCAAGAGCAGGTGGGAGCACTATCTTCCCAGACCTTTTTCTCTCCCCTTTGGAAGGAAGGGTCTAGAACACTCCTGTGTTTAAGACTGTGACCTAAGAGGAAGAAGTGTGATCAGACTTTGTTTCTAGCCTTTCCAGCTCAATCTCTAGCTAGTGAGGGGCCTGGGCTGGGGCTGTGGCAGTGGCAGTGTAGCTGATAGCTGGCAACTCTCTTCTCCTAGGATATAGAAGCTGCAAGCAGTCAGAGGCTTCGGGTGTTACACCGGATTGAGAAGGTGAGATATCAGTTCTTTAGGGACGAGTTCCGAACCTACCTTTGAGAATGAGTACCCAAATTTATCTCTTTTTCCACCCTCAAATTCCCAGATGTTCCTTCAGTTACTAGAAATAGAGGAGGGCTGGAAGTATAGGCCTCCACAGCCCTGCTTTTCTGAGCAGCAAAGCAACCAGGTTGAGAAGCTCTTCCAGACCTTAAAGACCCAGGAGCAGAACAACCTGGAGTGAGTGTGGGAGGGTTCCACCTCAGCCCAGGTAGGGAAGGAGCAGCAAAGACACTGGTCTTGCTTCTGCCTCTGCTTTCTGGCATGTAGCCCTCTCCTCTATGCAGAGTTCTGAAAATGTTCTCCTCTCTCCCTTGTAGAGAGGCAGCAGATGGCTTCCTGCAGGTGCTCTCTGTGAGGAAGGGGAAGGCCCTGGTGGCCCGGCTGCTCCCCTTCCTGGCCCAGGATCAGGCTGTTACCATTCTTTTGGCTATCACCCACCATCTGCCCCTCCTGGTCCGGAGGGATGTGGCTGATCAGGTACTGTGGCATCGAGTGGAGAAGAGGATGGTTTCCTGAATAGGTTAGGGGTCGTTTCTCCCCTCCAGTCCCCACATGCCCCAGAGATGCCAGAGAAGGTGCTGGGCACAGTGAGGGATGCTGGCCTTGCCACCCTCAGGCAAGGAAGTTACAGAACTATTACAGGAACAGTGGATCATCTTTAGGTATGACAAACAAAAAGCAACAGGTGTATGGTCGCACAGGTGTCAGCGTGCTGAGGAGGTTTGAGTAAAAGATTAGGATGCCCTGATAAATGTTGAGCCCCCATCTACTTTTCTTAGAGAAGGCATCCTAGGACAAGTAGGTACTGAAGGTGTCAGTGTTGGAGATGGAGAGTCATAGTGGTGATAAGCCTGGTAAGTAACCTCACCAAGATGTGCCAAAGACAGTCAGCGAGGGAAGGGCCTGTGGAGGCAAGGTAAGGGGAGGGGAAGTTGTAGTGGGATTCGGGAGATGCTTACTGATCTTCTTGCAGGCCCTACAAATGTTATTCAAACCTCTGGGCAAATGTATCAGTCACTTGACCCTCCATGAACTCCTCCAAGGACTTCAGGGATTAATGCTGTTGCCATCTGGCTCCTCAGAGCGGCCAGTCGCCGTGGTGCTTCAGAATCAGGTAACATGTCTAGGAGGCTTTTTTCCATAGATGGCTTTCAGGTTGGTATCACTGATAAGGGATAAGTTGGGGGACAGTCTCATCTCTCCACAAATCTTATCCTCTGCAGTGCTTCTCAATTTCTAGTAAGCACAGGATCACCTGGCCAGCTTATTAAACCCAGCTCCTTGGTCCCACTCAGTCATTCAGTGGGTCTGGGGTGGGGCCCATGCGCCGGCTCTGTTTTTCTAATAAGCTCCCTGATTGCTGCTGATGTGAGCCTCCAGAGCAGGTCTCCAAACTCTTGTGTACCTCTTTCAGTAAAAAACATTCTAAACCACACTACCCATGTGTTTATAAACCAAATGCATGTAACACTAGTAATAATAGATACATAATAAATATTTTTCATTTATTTTTTAGATAGTCTCGCTCTGTCACCCAGGCTGGAGTGCAGTGGCACGATCTTGGCTCACTGCAACCTCTATCTCCCAGGTTCAAGTGATTCTCCTGCCTCAGCCTCCCAAGTAGCTGGGATTACAAGTGTGTGCCACCACACCCAGCTAAGTTTTGTATTTTTAGTAGAGACATGGTTTTTCACCATGTTGCCCAGGCTGGTCTTGAACTCCTAACTTTAAGTGATCCGCCCGCCTCGGCCTCCCAAAGTGCTGGAATTACCGGCATGAGCCACTGCACCCAGCCAATAGGTATATAATAAATATAAGATAGAAAATTTTAAAGAAAAGACTCTAGATGTGAAAATTTTGATACTGTCTTTTAATATCCCAGTGGATTATCTCGTGTATGCCACACTGAGCAAAGGTCTTTGCTTAAAGAAGTGCCTCTTAAAGTGGGGTCCACAGACTACCTGCCTCAGCTTCCTGGAGGCATTCCTAACCTCCTACTCCTAGGAGTCAAGCCTAGAAATATGCATTTAATCAGCTCTCCAAGAGTGTCTTTTGGAAAAGTTCAGAGCAGTGATTCCTATGGAAAGGTTAGAGAGTTCTTTGGCTCACCAGTGTAAAACCCGACAGCCCTTGTGGATATCTTGGGCTCCATCTCTAAATGTTAACATGTCCTTTAGTTGGGAAGATAAGAGTCAGGAAAGCACCAAATGCTGAGAGTGAACTCATTTTGCGCTGGAATATATGTACCTTGCAGTTTGGAATATCTTTGCTCTATGCCCTACTGAGTCATGGGGAGCAGCTGGTATCGCTGGATTCTTCCCTAGAGGAACCCAACAGTGACCGTACAGCTTGGTAAGATCATAAAGGCCTTGTAAATACTATCTCAGTACCCCTGGGATGTGCAGACTGAGCCAGATGAAGTATTTCCTGAGGCATTTCAAGTACTGAGGAGGAGGTTGGATAGAGAAAGAAGTAGCAGTGTTGTAGCTGTTCTGCTTTTTTTTAATAGTGCCCTAGAGTTTTGGTTCCTTCTAGGAGGCAGTATAACATAGTACCTAAGGGGACAAGCTTTAGAGTTTAAAAAGACCTAGGTTTGAATTCTGACTGTATCACTTACTAGCAGTATAACTTTAGGGCAAGTTCTTTCACTTCTCACTTCTTAGTTTGTTTCTTTATCTACAAACTAGGGATGATGGTATTAACCCCTCATAGTTCTTAAGATTAAATAGGAAGGGAAATGGGTAAAGCACTAAGCATTGCTTGGCATGTAGCAAACATGCAAATGTTATCTCTGAATTGCTACCCGGGGGTGGGGGGCAATGGAAAGAATAAGAAACCTTGGCCCTGAGTCTGTTTCTTAAGCAAATTTATTTGCTTATATTTATATTTATGCTCTCTAGGACAGACATGGTGGTTCTGATTGCCTGGGAAATAGCCCAAATGCCTACAGCCTCTCTGGCAGAACCCCTAACTTTCCCCAGCAACCTACTTCCCCTGTTCTGTCACCATGTGGACAAACAATTGGTTCAGCAGCTGGAGGCCAGGATGGAGTAAGTAATCACAGAAACAAAGTCAAAGTCCCTTATTCAAGCCCAATCTATGTTCTGTTACTTGCTTCACTACTTCCTCCTTTTAAATTATGAGCATGAAGGAACATGTGCTTTTAGAAGTGGTTCTACACACTGACATTTACTGTGTAACCAGTCTTGACCAAGTCTTCAGCCAACCTTTTATTCCAAGCGCTTTGGTCATTTATAGTGCTAAGCTATTTGAAGGCAAGAATTATTTTAAGAACCTGAATTATTCATTCATTCAAGAAATACTTGAGGGACAACTATTCCAGGATATAAGCATGAATAACATGGTCATCTCTGTCCTCAGAATTACTGCTAGACTCAGATACTAGTCAAATTATATAAATGCTTGCAAAGTAGAATTGTGCTTGCAGTTAACACCTGTTCTCTTTATAGGTTTGCCTGGATCTACTGATCTGTTCTGGAATACATGTATGTGGGAAGTTGAATCATCAGACACTAGCTGTATAGACTGTGTTTACAGGGATCCAGAGAGTCTGAAGACATTTCTTAAGCCTTTATATACTGGAGAACCCTTCCCCAAACATTTTCATATCCTTTCTTCAAAAATCTAAATGATGTGCCTAAAAATAAGACACGGCATAATAAGGTATAATTAAAGAGATAATAGAATGATGTGTTGGAACTTGCTTGTAAGTTAAAATCCATAATGAAGGTTATCTTATGTGTGAATGCTCCAGGAATGTCCTTTTGCTTTTCTTTAAGACAAGGTTGTTACTCTGTCACCCATGTGGGAGGGCAGTGGCACCATCATGGCTCACTGCAGCGTCGACCTCCAGGCTCAAGTGATCCTCCCACCTCAGTCTTCTGAATAGCTTGGATTATAGGCATGTGACACCACACCCAGTTAGTATTTTAAAAAAAATTTTTTTTGGCCAGACGCAGTGGCTCATGACTGTAATCCCAGCACTCTGGGGAGCCAAGGCAGGCGGATCACCTGAGGGTCAGGAGTTTGAGACCAGCCTGACCAATGTGCAGAAACTGCGTCTCTACTAAAAATACAAAATCAGCCAGGAATGGGGGCACATGCCTGTAATCCCAGCTACTTGGAGGCTGAGGCAGGAGAATCGCTTGAACCCGGGAGGCAGAGGTTGGAGGTTGCAGTGAGCCAAGACTGCGCCACTGCACTCCAGCCTGGGCAACAAGAGCAAAACTGTCTTAAAAAATTTTTTTAATTTTTTTTTGTAGAGACAAGCGTCTCCCTATGTTGGCAAGGGTAGGCTCCAGTGATCCTCCCAACTTGGCCTCCCAAAGTGCTGGGATTTACAGGCATGAGAAGACTGTCCTGATTATAAGGGACAAGGCCTTGTAGCTAACACAAGTGTAACCTTAGAAATTGCTTTAACGTTGCCATTTTTTATAGAGAGAAAACAGCCCTAGCTAAGCTTAGAAGGTTGAATATATCTCCCTTGTGATATAAAATGTTTGGTTTCAGCAAGGCACGGTGGCTCACATCTGTAATCTTAGCACTTTGGGAGGCTGGGATGGGTAATTCACCTGAGGTTAGGAATTCGAAACCAGCCTGGCCAACATGGTGAAACCCCGTCTCTACTAAAATACAAAAATTTAGCTGGGTGTGGTGTGCGCCTGTAATCCCAGCTACTGGGGAGGCTGAGGAAGGAGAATTGCTTGAGTCTGGGAGGCAGAGGTTGCAGTGAGTTGAGATCCCACCACTGCACTCCAGCCTGGGTGACACAGCAAGACTCCATCTCAAAAAAAAAAAAAAAAAAGTTTGCTTTTATTTTGACAAATAAGGTCATGCATTGATCAACAAATGCTGCAGTACCTTTCATGAAACGGGCACTGTTTTAGGTACTAGCAAGGACGGTGAGCAACAAAGGCCTTGCTCTTTTGAAGTTTACATTCTGATTGGACAGGAACTGGCAGAAAATAAGTAGTGATAAATGATTAAAAACAAAACAAGGTGAGAGACTGCAGTAAAAGGGACTTTAGGTTGAATGGCTTAGGGAGGCCTGTCAACAGAGGTTACATTTATGCGGAAATGTTCTGAATGTGGAAAATGTGTTAAGAAGGTACAGCTGTCTTTTAGGAGACTTTACCAAAATGCCTATTCAACTCCTCTTCTCACCTCAAACCCGTTGCTCCTCTCTTCATCTTGGATCATACTTCTCTGAGAAAACAGACAGGAGCTCTACCATCTCCACCCCTTACTTACCCCGTCTCTCTGTTACAATGGATATTATTTGACTTCAACTTTCGGATCAACACCCTCACTATGGATCCACACTGTAAGCCTTGATCCATGCTACCAAGGAAATGGCACCACCCCAGAGCCTGTAAGCAAACAGCACAATAAAAGCGAAGAAAACAGGCAGGAACTGGGTTTCAGGGGAGCTGGAGGCAGCTGGACCAAGAAGGCAAAGGGTAATGCACAGAGCGAGAACGGCTGCAACGGCCTGCTAGGTTAGGCCTTCAAGCATGCCAGGGTAGTTAAGCAGAGTGGGACTGGGGCCAGAGCAGTAGTGGCTTTGCTATAGAGGCTAGTACTGCCCCCGACAGGAAAGGAATGGAACCAACCGGAGACAGCCGAGAGGTCTCCGCGGGAGTCACGAGGCCGAGCGTGAGCCGCTCCGTACACCGCGCATGCCCACGACACAATCAGGTTCCGGCGAAAATGCCCGGAAGTAACGGCCGGGCCAAGATGGCTGCAGAGGAGGGGGCCGCGACTGCTGCTTCCGCCGGCGGTAGCTGGGGCGCCGCGGCCATGGAGCGGGTTCTACCGATGCTGTTGGTGCCGGTCCCCGCCGAGGCGATGGGGCAGCTGGGCTCCCGGGCGCAGCTGCACACACAGCAGGAGGCTCTGGGGAGCCTGACGGCTGCGGGCAGCCTCCAGGTGCTTTCTTTGGCGCCTGGCAGCCGGGGCCGGGGTCGCTGCTGCCTGGAGGGCCCCTTCTGGCAGTAAGTGCTGAGGGAGAGCTGGGCCGTTGGGGGAGTCCAGAGCCTAGGCTAGGCTGGCGGAGTCCCAAGGGCTCACGCGGAGGCCTTCCTGCAGCTATAGAGGTGGCGGGAGAAGGGTGACAGCCGCAGGAAACGGCCCAGAGACGAGGCTGGTTTCCTCTCAGAACCTTTCCCCCGACCTGAAGCGCTTGCCGCGTTGCATTTCGGCAACTAGGCTCCCCTGTTCCGGGTGGGCGGAGACGGCGTCCAGCTCCTGTGCCGCCTGCGGCGAACCCGGAACGGTCTCAGCTGAGGCGCTGATTCTTTATCAACACAGGTTGATTAACCGTCATAGGGTCGAGTCCCATGCCCATTTCGTCTTTCAGTTAAAGATGCCAGCTGAGGATCATCTCTAATTTGAATCATCCTGATACTTTTTTCATGTCCTTGAAATTAATAGCGTTTTTCTTCACATGTAGTCCTCTTCTTCAAGGACAGAGTCCAGTTTTGTCCCTTCACTTACTCAACAAATATTGTGTGCCTGCTGTTACATAGGAGCAGTGCCTAAAAAGTTGAGTAAGACACTTCTTTCTTGCGAGGCACGCATGTTTGGGGAAGACCAACATGATTACAATAATGCGTTACTTTGTACTTCTGTAACCTTGGTTCAGTACTTAAGAGTTTACATCATAAAATTTAGGAATGCCCTGTCAGTGTTTTGAGGGGGGTGCTTTTTAATTTTTAATTTTTTTTTTAAAGATAAGGTCGCTGTCGCCCAGGCTGAAGTGGAGTGGCTCAGTCACGGCTCACGGCAGCCAGCTTTGACTTCTCGGGCTCAGCCTCCCTAGTAGCTACAACTACACGCGTGCACCACCAGGCCTGGCTAATTTTTCTATTTTTTGTAGAGATGAGGTCTCACTGTGCTACCTAGACTAGTCTCAAACTCCCGGGCTCAAATGATCCCGCGTCTCCCTGCCAAAGTGTTGGGATTACAGGCGTGAGCCACTGAGCCCGACCTGTTGTTTTAATAATTATTAATAGTAAGTATTTTCACAACTGTCTCTTTAAGACGAGTAGCTGAAAGCTGTCTTATTCATCTTGGAATCTCCAGCTCCTCTAACAGCTCCTGACATTTAGAGATTCGTTTGATAAATCAGTGAATGCTTAACTCTTCTGGGTTTGTCTTCTCTATCCTTGATGTCTAGTTGCTAGGAAGAGGAATCTCTGCATTTAGTTTATAAACTATTATAAACTAAGTTATTTATAAACTAGCTTAGGGGAAGTTAGTTTATTTAGCAGTATCAAGTACCTATGAATGTGGCTTTGTAAAGAGAGGAATGGGACAGAAAGAAAAGCAGAAATCTTTAGGTGTTTGAGAACCCAGCAGAGAAGGTAAGACATACCCAGATGAAATAAAGGGGGCATTCATATGCTAGTTCATGAAATTGGAGGGGAGGAGGACCAAGAAAGGACTTTTTAATTTTTTTGTTTGAATTGAATTTTAATTCAGTTAAAATACTTCATAGGGTAAAAATAAGGGCATGTTTATAGTATTTAGAGTTTACTTCCTACTTTTTCAAAGTACATAGACCTTTTTTATATTGTTGAAATTACATCACATATCTTGTTTATTGCCTTGAAAATTTCCTGTCTTTCCATGTGGCAATATTGTCCCTATGCTAATGATGTACTCTACCTTTTAAGTATATCTTAGTTTAACTTTTGTATATTTTGACACTTAGGTTTTCTACATTTATCAATATGAAGTCAGAAATGTGTCTTTTTTTATCTAATAAGGACATAACACTGTAATAGTATAAAACTACTGTAGTATTATAAAATACATAGTTTTGTTACTAATTGAATTAAATCATGTATGTACCGCAGTAGTTTTATATACTACTCCAGAAGTATAAAACTTACTACTTCTGTAGAAAAAGCAAATTTCTTAAAAGATGAAATTTTATCAGCATGGTATAGCCTCACCTCTTTCCATTGTGTTATTTTCAGATTTGGGGCTTTTATTTGTAATATGTAATTTAATTTTAATGTTTAATTTGAAGCTGAAACACCATCAGTCTTGCCAGTGTTGTTATTTTGACATTACAGTTTAAGAATTCCATAACTGTACTGTTTAGTAATGGTAGTCATTAGCTACATGTGGCTGTTAAAGTAAAAAATTTGGTTCCTCGGTTGCCCCACATTTCAAGTGTTCAGTAGCCGCATGTGGCTATTGACTACTGTTATTGGGCAATGCTAACATAAAACTTTTCCATCACAGAAGGTTCTATTAGGCAAAGTTTTTCAAGATTTTGGAATCATCAGTCTATAAATACAAATAATCACTTTCTTTTTAAAAGTCAAAACATTTAAGTTATCAAAAGCCTGTTTTATTGTAAATACCGCCTCATATAAATAATATACATATTTTATTGTTGATAGCTACCCTTGATCATGACAGTTTGTTTAAACATATTAGTTGGGATTAAAGATGAAAGAATAAAAGGAGCCATCATTTCTTGCTCTGAGCCCCACATTTTGTTTTTTACTACCCACTCCTGTATTTTGTGTTGGTGTAAAAGGGAAGCAAGAAGAGGAGGGAGGTCCTAGAGCAGTTTATGTTCTCTTAAATTGAAGTGTAGAATGAATGCTGCCCGGTCAACAAAACTGTTCTCTACTTACTCAGCCCTTCTACCCCCACCATTGTGGGTTAATATTATTGCGGATATAGAATACAATAAATCTAAACTTTTTTCTTAGCTTTATATGGGAGGATTCTCGTAACAGCAGCACACCAACTGACAAGCCCAAACTGCTCGCTCTTGGTGAAAATTATGAACTGCTTATCTATGAATTTAATTTGAAAGATGGAAGATGTGATGCAACCATTTTGTATAGCTATAGTGGGGAGGCATTGCAAAAGCTCATTGAAGATCAAGATATCAGTAAGTATCTACAGGTGGTCTTTCAGCGTATTTAAATTTGTGACATTATCATGTAGTTATATACTTCAGGAAAAGTTCTCATAGATGTGAAATCAGGTCTACACTGTCCGATATAGTAGTCACTAGGCAGATGGGGCTATTGAGTACTTGAAATGTGGTTAATATGAATTAAGATGTACTTTGTGTCATATGCATATTAGATTTTGAAGACAATACTAAAAAAGTAAAGTATCTCAGTTTGTTGTATTTAATTACATTTCAAAATATGAAATACTTTGGATATAAGCTAATGTATATTATTAAAATTAATTTCACCTGTTTCTTGTGGCTACCAGAAAATTTTATTTATTTTTATTTTATTTTTTTTTTTGAGACAGAGTCTCACTCTGTCACCCAGTCTGGAGTGCAGTGGTGTCGTCTTAGCTCACTACAACCTTCGCTTCCCCAGTTCAAGCGATTCTCGCACCTCATCCTCCCGAGTAGCTCGGACTACAGGTGCCCGCCACCATGCCTGTCTAATTTTTATATTTTTAGTAGAGACAGGGTTTCGCCGTGTTGGCCAGGCTGGTCTCAAACTCCTGACCTCAAGTGATCCGCCCACCTGGGCCTCCCAAAGTGCTGGGATTACAGATGTGAGCCACCCCTGCTAGAAAATTTTAAGGCATGTATGTGGCTTACATTATATTTCTATTTTGACAATGCTGATCTAGACTGCTTACAGAGCTGTTGACTGCAGGGAGCAGAAATCAAAGCACTCAGGCCTCTTTTTAAAGCAGTAACATACTCTTCACCCTTGATTATAAGGTTTCTTCTTTTTTTCTTTTTTAAAGAAAAATTACAGGCTCACGCCTGTAATCCCAGCACTTTGGGAGGCCAAGGCAGGCGGATCATGAGGTCAGGAGATCGAGACCATCCTGGCTAACACAGTGAAACCCCATCTCTACTAAAAATATAAAAAATTAGCCGGGTGTGGTAGCGGGCGCCTGTAGTCAGAGCTACTTGGGAGGCTGAGGCAATAGAATGGCGTGAACCCGAGAGACGGAGCTTGCAGTGAGCCAAGATTGCGCCACTGCACTCCAGCCTGGGTGACAGAGTGAGACTCCGTCCAAAAAAAAAAACAGTGATTGTTCTTACGGGGTCCCATGGGCAAGTTGACTTTTTTGAATATTCCTTCTAGTGTGCTATCAGAGTAGCATAAACGGAACCAGAGACATTGCAGGCCATCTTTATTCATCCTCTTACCCACTTTCCAATTGACTACTTCCTTAGGTGGGTGTGAACGATAACTGCGTAGAGTTAGACTAAGTCCAGTTCCTTTTTTGTTTTTTTGTGTTAGGTTTATAAAATCAAATGTACCAGTTATAAAATTGTGACCAATGAGTTTGAAATAATATCCTTTTGTTTTGTAGGTATTTCCTTATTGTCTTTGAGAATCCTGTCATTTCACAATAACACGTCGTTATTGTTCATCAACAAATGCATCATCCTACATATTATATTTCCTGAAAGAGATGCTGCAATTAGAGTACTCAACTGTTTCACACTACCCTTGCCTGCACAGGCAGTGGACATGATTATTGACACACAGCTCTGCAGAGGAATTCTTTTTGTTTTGAGTAGTTTAGGCTGGATCTGTATCCTTGGTGGTAGAAGTGTTGATTGACATGTAGAGGAGAAGAATACCTAGAAGGATGAGCCTTTTAGGCTTTAGTTTTGGGGCTGGGATATAGGGAGCATGGTTAATTTTCAGTAAAACTTTTCATGGAAAAAGATCCTCATAGACTTAAAATACTAAATTGTATACTACTTTATATTCTATTTGAATATATAGTATATATACTATATATTTTATTTTCCAGTATGTACATTTTTAGTAGTCTTAATCATACGAATTTGTGTTCTTTTAAAATTGTATATTCTCTACCTATTTATTGAAAATGTATTTCTTGAATATCTACTGTGTGCTTAATGTGACCGGACGTGGTGGCTCACGCCTGTAATCCCAGCACTCTGGGAGGCTGAGGTGCGTGGATCACAAGGTCAGGAGTTAGAGACCAGCCTGGCCAATATGGTGAAACCCCATCTCTGCTAAAAATACAAAAAAATTAGCCGGGCATGGTGGTGCATACCTGTAATCCCAGCTACTCAGGAGGCTGAGGCAGGAGAATTGCTTGAACCTGGGAGGCGGAGGTTGTAGTGAGCCCAGATGGTACCAGTGCACTCCAACCTGGGCAACAGAGCGAGACGGTCTTAAAAAAAAAAAAAAAAGTGACTGCTTATGTTGTGATACATATCTTTTCATGTGTAAATATAATCTGCCTCTTGTCTCTAATGATGTTTCCATCATATTAATGAATGTTTACTTAGCCATCGTTAATTTGATCTTGGAAAATATGAGTTCATTGTCTCCAGCAGATCTATTGATCATCAGCAAAATTATTCTGAAGATTTGACAAATTACCCTTTATGATTTTGGAACTTTAGTTTCTGAATTGAAAGAATGTTTTTTATATTTTGTAATAGGTATACAATTTTTGCAAAAATGGCAAAAGTACTAGAGTAACAATTTTTGTTGCCAGGTTATGGAACTGCACTGTCCAAAACAGTAGGCACTAAGCATATGTGGCCTTGAGCATATGAAATTGGCTAGCATAACTTGGGAATTGAATTCTTAATTTTGTGTAATTAAATTTTTTTTTCTTCTCCTGAGAAAGGGTCTCACTCTCACCCAGGCTGGAGTGCAGTGGCGTGATCTTGGCTCACTGCAACCCCTGCCTCCTGGGCTCAAGCGATTCTCATGCCTTAGCCTACCGAGTAGCTGGGACTATAGGCATGGGCCGCCATGACCAGCTAATTTTTATTACTTTAGATTTAAAAGCTGATACTCAGTTCAGTCATTGGAGAAGTTTTAAGGATGTTTGTTACAACTTTCAACCTTGAATTTTATGAAGTCTCAATACAGATCAGGTATTTATGATGAAAATTTAGTATCCAAATTAAGATGTGCTGTAAGTGTAAAATACCAGACTTTGAACATTTATACAAGAAAAAGAACATAAAACGTCTCAGTTTTTATATGGACTGCATGTTGATAATACTTTAGATAGACAGTATTGGGTTACATAAAATGTATTAGGTTTACCTCATCTCTTAGCCAGTGTTGTTAGAAAATAGTAGTGCCTCTGGGCATGGCCCACAGTAGATGTTCAGCAGGTATTGTTGAAGAAGTTGGTATCAGGTTCTTTATTGTACCACCAACTTCATAGTCATCTGATTGTTACAATGGGGACTTGCCTCAGTTTTCAGTCTTCTTCTGTTATACCTACAAAATTGGAGTGATTATAGCTTTATCCCAACCTGTGCTTTAAATGGTTAGTCATACTTATAAAACTGGCATTTTCTTTTAACTCTAACTCAAAGACATTTTTGATGTTGTGGATGGTACGTATGTAGCTCATGTGGATTTAGCACTTCACGAAGAAGATATGTGTAATGAGCAGCAACAGGAGCCAGCCAAGATTTCTTCATTTACTTCACTGAAAGTGTCTCAAGACCTCGATGTTGTAGTGATTGTCAGCTCATCCAACTCTGCAATTGCTCTTAACTTAAATTTGTATTTCAGGTATGTAGATGATGGCAGTTTCTAATTTGAGGTAAATAATTGACTGATAAGAGGTTAAAAATATCCTTGTTAGTTTTTTTTTTTTTTTTTTTTAACTAGTGTTTCTTTTTCTATTCAGTTATATCATGTTCTAGCTAATACATTGTAAAGTAGTTACGGAATAATATGTATAAATGACCACTGGCCACCTTTATATTTTTGCATGTTCATCAAAGTTCTGATTTTGACTTATGTGTTGTCATATATAGGTTATGTCATGTAAATCAAAATTACACAATTTTAAACCACAGTTTAGCACTTAATTGTATAGACATGTTATTTCCCTAATTTTCTCATGTTTCCCATAGTTTATAAGCTCTTTGAGAACCCAGATTCATGATTTGTTCTTTAAATTCATCGTCAATGACTTTTTCTTCCAGTTTACCTTAGCTTTCCACCCCCACAGCCATACCCAAGGCTTTGTCAGTATTTGAAGTCGGCCCACCCCCGAGTCACTACTTTTTACATCTGAGTCTCTGACCACAACTTCCCAAACTTTCCAGCTTGCTTACTCAAGTACTCCCACTTCACCTGTCCTCTGACCTCACTGGAATTTCCAATTCATTGACCTTCTACTCTTCACCTCCTCCTATCTTCACTTCCCTCTCTTTCCAGCATAGATTCTGTGATCCATCATACCAGTTACTTTCATGCATGTACTCTAAACTCTTGCTCCTGCCCTGTGATAGCACTTGGTCTGGCAAAATTTCAACCCTGATTGAAATCTTTTTTTCTGCCTTCACAGTGTCTCCAGTCAGGCAGCTGAGTACTTGTAGAAAACAACAAAAGAAAATTGATACCACTCTAGGTTCACACTTAGTATCTTTAATTGGTCTTAATGTTGCTTGGAAATTTTACAGTGATTTTTCATGAGCCCATTCTTTACAACTGTATTTTTAAACCTTCTCTATTTTCCTCAAACTTCCATTAATCTCTTTATTCCCAACTGTTCTTGGATGACCTTGCCTCCTATGAAGGCCCATCCCTCTGTATATGCTTTAGATCCTATTCCTTCCATCCTTCTTAGGGGCCTTTGTCCATTTCTTCTTTTTTATATAGTTGTCATCTTTATCCACAGTTACACTTTCTCCTGGTCAATTGTGGTTCAGAAATATTACATACGCTAAGATTTTTTTTTTTTTTTGAGACGGAGTCTCGCTCTGTCGCCCAGGCTGGAGTGCAGTGGCTGGATCTCAGCTCACTGCAAGCTCCGCCTCCCAGGTTTAGGCCATTCTCCTGCCTCAGCCTCCTGAGTAGCTGGGACTACAGGCACCCGCCACCTCACCCGGCTAGCTTTTGTATTTTTTTAGTAGAGACGGGGTTTCACCGTGTAAGCCAGGATGGTCTCGATCTCCTGACCTCGTGATCCGCCCGTCTCGGCCTCCCAAAGTGCTGGGATTACAGGCTTGAGCCACCACGCCCGGCCCAAGATATTTTAAGAAAGACTACATTCACATAACTTTTGTTACAGTATATTTTTGTAATTGTCCTATTGTTTGTTATTACTCACTGTGCCTAATTTATAAATTAAACTTTATTATAGGGATGTATGCATAGGAAAAAACAGTGCAGTTGACTCTTGAACAACTCGGGGATGCCAACCCCCTGCACAATCAAGATGCCACATGTGACTTTTGACTCCCCCAAAACTTAGCTACTAATAGCCTACTGTTGACCAGAAACCTTACTGATAACATAAACAGTTGGTTAACACATATTTCGTATGTTATATGTATTATACTGTATTCTTACAATAAAGTAAGCTACAGAAAAGAAAATGTTAAGAAAATCTTAAGGAAAATACATGTACAATACTGTACTGTATTGATACTCTGCATAATCTGTTTACAAGATGAGTAGTCTGTCTGAAAAGGCAAGCAACCACATCAGCATACCTCAACCCATGGTACATGTCAGGCAATTCATGTTTTTTTCACAATGTCATGACTTTTCTCTACTTGGGAGCACTTCCACCATTACATTTCATATAGGTCTCATGGTGTTATTCAAGGTTATGGTATGGTACGAAACATGATGAAAAATACATGAGAACCACAAGAAATCACTTTTAAAAAATTATGTTGTTGTTATTTTAGAGACAGGATATTGCTATGTTGCCCAGGCTGGACTCATATTCCTGGGCCCATATCCCTGAGTCGTCCAGCTCAGCCTCCCAAGTAGCTGGAACTATACGTTCACCCACCATGCCAGCTAGAGACATCACTTTTTACTGTGATACATAATTTGCTGGAGAGAAGAACTGCTCACACAGAGATTATTAGTATCACAAGGCATTTTAAACAGATAACAACACTAGGGCTCACTGCAATGGCAACGGGAAGTGGCTATGAGATTATTACAGCAGTATGGTATATACTACAGCTAATTATATGTAGTTATTTAATACTGCATCTTGACATTTGTTTACATTTTCTTTGGCTTTGAGTGGTATCATGTACAGTCTGTAAGTGTGTACGTAGGTTCTGATAAATGTTAACTTTTTTTTTTCTTTTTTGAGACGGAGTTTCGCTCTCGTTGTCCAGGATGGAGTGCAATGGTGTGATCTCAGCTCACTGCAACCTCCGCCTCCTGGGTTCAAGCGATTCTCTTGTCTCAGTCTCCTGAGTAGCTGGGATTACAGGCACCCACCACCATGCCCGGCTAATTTTTGGTATTTTTAGTAGAAACCGGGTTTCACCACATTGCCCAGGCTCGTCTTGAACTCATGACCTCAGGTGATCCGACCACCTTGGCCTCCCAAAATGCTGGAATTACAGGCATGATCACCCGGCCAGTCTTAACTTTTTATGCTAAGTTTGTGGTTTTGGTTTTTTTAAAATTTTGGGATGGAGTCTTGCTCTATTGCCCAGGCTGGAGTGCAGTGGTACAATCTCGGCTCACTGCAACCCCCACCTCCTGAGGTCAAGTGATTCTTCTGTCTCAGCCTCCCAAGTAGCCGGGAGTACAGGCGTGTGCCACCAAGCCCAGCTAATTTTTGTATTTTCAGTAGAAATGGGGTTTTGCCATGTTGGCCAGGCTGGTCGTGAACTCCTGACCTCAAGTGATCCACCTGCCTCAGCCTCCCAAGGTGCTGCGATTACAGGCATGAGCCACTGTGCCCGGCCAATTTGTGCATAATTTATGGTAGAAAATGATAGAGTAGGATCTGTGTAACTTTTATGCATTCATGACATACCTGGCTTCATCTTGATTTTAAAAAATATTTCTAGGCTAAACTGAGCATGGTAGTACATGCCTATGGTCTCAGCTACTCTGGAGGCTGAGGCAGGAGGATTGCTTGAGTCCAGGAGATCAAGGCTACAGTGAGCTGTCATTGCACCACTGTACTCCAGCCTGGGCAACAGAGCAAGACCCTGTCTGAAAAAAATATATTTCTAGGCTACATGGTTCATTTGTGAGTTTAAACAAATTGTTGCAAATCTCTAAAAATTTTTCCAACATATTTTTGGGAAAAAAAATCATGTAAGTGGACCCATGGAGTTCAAACCTGTGATATTCAAGGGTCAACTGTGTGTATAGGGTTTGGTACTATCTGTAGTTTCAGGTACCTACTGTGTGTCTTGAATGTATCCGCTCTGGATAAGAGGGGACTACTGTGTCTCCAACTTCTTTTTGGTATTAGATCCACATCCAGTTAATCATCAGGTCCTAGCCATTCTGTTTCCTAAATGTTTCTTTTGTTTGTCCACTTTTCTCAGCTCTTCTGTCGTCACTCTAATGTATGCCACCATCATCTCTTAATTGAACTACTTTAATAGTTTCCTACTTGATCTCCTCATGCCTATTCTTACCCCCTCAAATCCATCCACAATAGAGTAACTAGAGTGATGTTGTTAAAATGCATATTTTATCAGAGGTGTAGCCAGGCATTAACATCTGGGGCAGGGGTATCTACCTTTTATTTTGTTGATGGGGGAAACTATTTTCTCATGCATCTTCTCATTTTCACCCTACCTTCTCTAACATCTTTTCATCGTCATCCTGGGACAGTGTCGTATGGTTGTGCCAACAAATTACCTTCAAGTTGTTTAAAGGATTAATATTTAATAATGCAAGTGCTCGAGGAGATAAAATCCTTCCCCTTGTTCCCCTAGCTACTCTTCTGCCCCTGTTCATACTGCTTTTCTTCTTAAAAGCCTTCTTCAGGTTCCTTTTCCCCCTCAGATAAAAGTTTAAAATTCTTAATAGCCTATGGGGCCCTGAACCATCTTTCTAACCTCATCCCATTCCATCTTCTCATTTTTTCTATACGTTAGCCACCCTAGCCTTCTTTGTTTCTCAAATGTAACAGCCCCCCTTTTCCACATACACTCTCCCACCTATAGCCACACACATACTTTGCCTTCTAGTTCTTATACATTCCTCTGGTCTAAGCCTAAATCTTACTTTGTGGTGGCAGTATAATGAGTGATTTTAAAATCTGGATTAGAGGCCGAGGCAGGCGGATCACTTGAGGTCAGGAGTTTGAGACCAGCTTAGCCAATATATGGTAAAACTCCATCTCTACTAAAAATACAAAAATAAGCCAGGTGTGGTAGCATGCACCTGTAGTCCCAGCTACTTGGGAGGCTAAGACAGGAGAATTGCTTGAACCTGGGAGGCAGAGGTTGCAGTGAACTGAGATTGCGCCACTGCACTCCAGCCTGGGTGACAGAGTGAGACTCTGTCTCAAAAAAAAAAAAAAAAACTAGACTCGATGGTCACATTAGTCTGTTTCAAAGTGTTTCTGAACCTTAGTTTCCAAATCTATAAGATGGGGTTATATTTACCTCACAGGGTTGTTGAGAGTCTTAAATAAGAGTTTGTGTAAAGTGTTTAGCATAACATCTGAAATATAGTAGACAGTAAGTGTTCTTATTGCTTTATCAAGCTAACTGCCCTTAATAGAATAAAATTCTTACAGTTGACTTTATTACTGTGGCATAAGCAAGGGAGATAAGGAGTTCCTTTCTGGGGAATTTGGTGTCCATACTATTCCTTCTCTGTGGTCTCTTATTTTTAACAGGAGCAATAGTAACACAAATTTGGGTTTGATCATCATTGTTTCATATAGGCAACACCCAGGACACCTACTGTGTGAAAGAACACTAGAAGACCTTCCTATTCAAGGACCTAAGGGGATAGATGAAGATGATCCTGTTAACTCTGCCTACAACATGAAACTGACCAAGTTTTCTTTCCAAATTGATAGGTACAGAAATTTCCTTTTCATTTAGTTTATTGTTCCTATTTTTTATCGTGCTGACACTGTACCCTTTCATTAAAGGTCTTTATTTGGTAGATACTTTTTTTTCTTAAGAACATCTTTGCCCTGGTTTAGTGTTTCACATAGTGCCTTTTACTGTGACAGGTGTTAAGTTATATTTTACCTTGTTTTCCAGGTCGTGGAAAGCCCAGCTATCATCATTGAATGAAACAATAAAGAACTCCAAACTGGAGGTTTCCTGTTGTGCTCCATGGTTCCAGGATATTTTGCATTCAGAGTCACCTGAATCTGGTAATCACAGTACAGGTGTACAGAGCTGGGCTTTCATTCCACAGGACATAATGCACGGGCAGTATAATTTTCTACGGAAAGATCATACCAAGACCAGTGATCCAGGAAGATCATGGAAGATAATGCACATCAGTGAACAAGAGGAACCCATAGATCTTAAATGTGTGTCTGTGACAGGATTCACTGCACTGTTTACTTGGGAAGTGGAAAGGATGGGCTATACCATTACCCTCTGGGATTTGGAGAACCAGGGCATGCAGTGTTTTTCCTTTGGCAGAAAGTGTATTCCTGTAGACAGTAGTGGAGAGCAGCAACTGTGCTTTGTTTTGACAGGTGAGACTGTCTTGTATCAGACTGAAATTCACCATTGCTGAGATGTGTGCTTTCCTACTGTATTTTACTTCTGCCTCAGTGCCTGCCTCACCTTTAAGTGGTATTATAATTGTTTATAGAGGAAGGTTCTTGTTATTCTTAGTGTCTCATATGTTTGGCTTTTAATTAACGTCATTTCTGCCCAGCTAAATGCTAAGATACTAAGTCAGAGAAAGTTTGAGAGAAATGAAGTTTATTATTATTATTATTTTTAACTCAAAGAGTCTTCATTTGACTTGACAAGCAGAGGTTGTAAGCTAGCTGCTCATGGGCCATGTATGAACTGCGTATTTATTTTGCTTGGCTTGCACTGTCTAGGCTTTTAAAAAAGATTATAAACATTCATAATTAGAGGATTTCACACAAATTCTAATTTCCAGCTGTTACTGAAAAATTATAAGATCTGGCAACACTGGGCCTGCATTCCTGCATAGGTAACTTATGGGTTGGAGCTGTGTTTCAGTCATTCTCTTAGATGGGCCATTTTATTTTTCTCTCTTTTTAAAAAAAATTTTTTTTTAGACAGAGTCTCACTCTGTCGCCCAGGCTGGAGTGCAGTGGTGCGATCTTGGCTCACCGCAACCTCCACCTTCCTCCAGAGTAGCTGGGACTACAGGCACGCACCACCACGCCCAGCTAATTTTTGTATTTTTAGTAGAGATGAGGTCTCACCGTGCTGACCAGACTGGTCTCAAATGCCTGACCTCAAACAGTCCACCTGGCTCAGCCTCCCAAAGTGCTGGGATTATAGGTGTAAGCCACCATGCCTGGCTGTACTTTCATTTTTTAATAGAGATGAGGTCTCACTACCTTGCCCAGGCTGGTCTCAAACTCCTGAGCTCAAGTGATCCTCCCGGCTTGGCCTCCCAAAGTGCTAGGATTACAGGTGTGAGCCACTATGCCTGGCATGAGCCATTTTGTTTCTGATTAGGTTTTTCTTGCACTTCTCTCACTACCTGCTAGGCCCCTGTAGGCATGGGACATTTTGATATTTCGGATATGTATTCATTCACTGCATAATCTGTCTTCTACAAAGGTATTGAATGTTGTGATTGGAATTAACCATGTGTTTCTTCTATACTCAAATTGTGGTAGTCTTGTATTTCTATGTGTCAGGAATAAGCTGTGAATTATTTTATAATAGTAAACCAGAAATCTGACATCTCTAAGTGATTAAAGGTTCCATGATTGGTTATGCAAGATAATATAAAGTAGAAATGTGGGATTTAATGCTTTTTTTTTTTTTCCTGATATGGAGTCTCCCTGACTGGAGTGCAATGGTGTCATCTTGGCTCACTGCCCTCCGCCTCCCAGGTTCAAGCGATTCTCCTGCCTCAGCCTCCTGAGTAGCTGGAATTACAGGCGCCTGCCACCACACCCAGCTAAATTTTTGTTTATTTTTGGTAGAGACGGGGTTTCACCGTGTTGACCAGTCTGGTCCCAAACTCCTGACCTCAGGTGATCTACCCACCTTGGCCTCCCAAAGTGCTGAGATTACAGGCAGGAGCCACTGTGCCCAGCCAATTTGTGCTTTTTTTTTTTTTTTTTTTTTTTTTGAGACGGAGTCTTGCTCTGTCTCCCGGGCTGGAGTGCAGTGGCCGGATCTCAGCTCACTGCAAGCTCCGCCTCCCGGGTTCACGCCATTCTCCTGCCTCAGCCTCCCGAGTAGCTGGGACTACAGGCGCCCGCCAGGTCGCCCGGCTAGTTTTTTGTATTTTAGTAGAGACGGGGTTTCACCATATTAGCCAGGATGGTCTTGATCTCCTGACCTCGTAATCCACCCGTCTCGGCCTCCCAAAGTGCTGGGATTACAGGCTTGAGCCACCGCGCCCGGCCTGTGCTATTTCATAAAATGCATTGCTCTTAAAAGAATTTGCCTTGTGGTCAGTGTTTTAAAGATAAATTTTCTTGGTGGGTGCAGTGGCTCACGCCTGTAATCAAAGCACTTTGGGAGGCCAAGGTGGGAGGATCACTTGAAGCCAGGAGTTTGAGACCAGCCTGGGAAACAAAGTGAAACCCTATTGCTACAAAATAATTTAAAAATTTTTTTAAATTAGCAAAACGATTTTTAAAAAATTAGCTGGGTGTGATGGCACGAAGCTGTAATTCTGGCTACTCCAGAGGCTGAGGTGGGAGGATTGCTTGAGGCCAGGAGTCTGAGGCTGCAGTGAGCTATGATCACACCACTGCCCTCCAGCCTAGGCAATAGAGGGAGACTCTGTCTCTAAAAAAGAAAAACCCACAAAACTCTTCTTTAAAAATGTTGAAAATCATGATGAGTTAAGTAAGGTCATTTTAGTACATGATATCCAGTAAATATATTTGTAATTATAGTACTGAAGTATTGGGTAATTAAAAATTAATTCCTAAATCATAATCCTAAGATCTAATTTATTAAAGCTAACTTTTATTTTTCCTGTAGAGAAAGGACTCTCTCTGATTTTGTTTGGTTTGACTCAAGAAGAGTTTTTAAACAGACTCATGATCCATGGAAGTGCCAGCACTGTGGACATTCTTTGTCATCTCAATGGCTGGGGGAGGTGCTCCATTCCCATACATGCACTAGAGGTAACAGAATTAAATGCCTGTAGAACATTACTTAATTATTTTGTGTTATATACTTTTATTCGATTTAGGATTTGAGAGAATTCATTTAATTTAGCAACAAAAAGAACTATGGCCTTTACATATCTATTTAAACAGTTCTGGCTGTTTCATTACCCTAACTCTGCTTAGCAGTTTACCCTTTTTGGCGTTACACAAGATTATAGTAAATGGTAAGAAAAAGGTACAGGAAATGGAGGCAACATTAAACTAATGAGACTAAATGAAGTGGAAATAAGTTATGGAAAGCTTGAACAGTAATGATCTTTTATTCCTACCTTATGCTTCCTACTTTTTTTTTTTTTTTTGACACAGGGTCTCACTCTGTTGCCCAGGCTGGAGTGCAGTAGTACAATCTAGACTCACTGCACCCTCTGCCTCCCAGGTTCAAGTGATTCTCCCACCTCAGCCTCCCCAGTAGCTGGGACTGCAGGCATGCACCACCATGCCCACCTAATTTTTGTATTTTTTGGTAGAGGCAGGGTTTTGCCTTGTTGGCCATAGCTGGTCTCGAACTCCTAATTTCAAGTGATTTACCCTCTGTGTCCCAGAGTGCTGGGATTAGAGAAGTGAGTCACTGCATGCGGCCTGCTTCCTACCATTCTAATCCAACTTCAGAAGAGACATAACCTGAATTTATGTAGCATTTTATAATTCACAAACACTCTTTTACATGCAATATCTAATTTTGTCCCAAAATAACCACATGAGACAGATTGGGTAATTTATATTATTTTTATTTTACAGATGAAGAAACTTAGGCTCTCAGTGATTGAGTGGGTGACCCAGAGCCATATTAATAAAGACAGGAGCCAGAATCAAGGGCAGGGTACCTTTTGCTATACAGTCCCTGAAGTTAATAATGTTATGTGCCAATTTCTTTAAATGACAGCTTTATTGAGATATAATCACATACCCATAAAATTCACCCTTTTCAAGTGTACAAGTGTACAGCTCAATGGCCTTTGGTATATTCAGAGTTGTGCAGCCATCATCACTAATTCAGAACATTTTCATCACCTCAAAAAAGAAACTCCATAACCATTAGTGGCCACTCCCTATTTCCTGTTGTCTCCACGTCTTAAACACCAATCTACTTTCTGACTGGATTTTTCTATTCTGGACATTTCATGTAAATGGAATGATAAAATATGTGACCTTTGTGACTGGCATCTTTGACCTAGCATGTTTTCAAAGTTCATATTGTATGTAGCATGCGTCACTACAACTTCATTTTTATGGGTGAATATTCCATTTTATCAATATATACTGCATTTTGTTTATCCATTCATCAGCTGATGGACATTTGGGTTGTCTCCACTTTCTGGCCATTATGAATAATCCTGCTATGGACATTGTGTACAAGCTTTTGTGTTGACGTATGTTTTCATTTCTCTTGGGTATATACCTAGCTGTGGAATTACTGGGTCATTTATTATTTTTGGGAAATCCCCAAACTCTTCCACGGTTAATGCACCATTTTACATTCCCATCAGCAATGTATGAGGGTTCTGCTAGCTGCACATCTTAGCTAACACTTGTTATTGTCTGTTTTTTATTCTAGCCGTTCTAGTCAGTGTGAACTCGAAATGGCATCTCACTGTGGTTTTCATTTGTTTTTTAATAATGACTAAACATGTTGAACATGTTTTCATATGCTTATTGGCTATTTGTGTGTCTTCTTTGGAGAAATGTCTATTGAATTACTTTGCCCTTTGTTAAATTAGGTTGTCTTTTTATTGAGTTCTAAGAGTTCTTCATATATTCTGGATGCTAGACCCTATGACATACATGATTTACAAATACTTTCTCCCATTCTTTGAGTTGTTGTTTCACCTTCTTTTTAAATTTTTTTTAACTTTTATTTTAGGTTCGGGGTACATTTGCAGGTTTGTCACATAGGTAAATTGCATATCATGGAGGTTTGGTATACAGATTATTTCATCACTCAGATAATAAGCATAGTACCTGATAGGTAGTTTTCAATCCTCACCTTCCTCCTACCCTCCACCCTCAAGTAAGCCCCAGTGTCTGTTGTTCACTTCTTTTTGTTCATGTGTACTATGTTTAGCTCCCACTTATAACTGAGAACACCCAGTATCTGATTTTCTGTTCCTGCATTAATTCACTTAGGATAATGGCCTCTAGCTCCATCCATGTTGCTGCAAAGGACATGACCTCATTCTTTTTTATGACTGCATAGTATTCCATGGTGTATATGTATCACAAATTCTTTATCCAATTGATATGGTTTGACTCTGTGTCCCCAGCCAAATCTCATCTTGAATTGTAATCCCTATGTGTCAAGGGAGGGAGGTGATTGGATCATGGGAGCATTTTCCCCCATGCTGTTCTCGTGATAGTGAGTTCTCAAGAGATCTGATAGTTTAAAAGTGGCAGTTTTCCCCTGTGCTCTCTCTCCTGCCACCATGTAAGACATGCGTTGCTTCCCCTTCACGTTTCACCATGATTATAAGTTTCCTGAGGCCTCCTGGCCATGCAGAACTGTGAGTCAATTAAACTTCTCTTCTCAGGTAGTATATTTATAGCAGTGTGAGAACAGACTAATATACCAGTGTGCCAACCTAAATGCCAATCATGGGCATTTAGGTTGATTCCATGTCTTTGCCATTGTCAATAGTGCTGTGAGGAATATATTTATGCATGTATCTTTATGGTAGAATGATTTATATTCCTTTGGTTGTATACCCAATAATGGGATTGCTGGGTTGAATGATAGTTCTGCTTTAAGTTCTTTGAGAAATCGCCAAACTGCTTTCCACAATGGCTGAGCTAATTTACATTCCCACCAGCAGTGTGTAAGCTTTCCCTTTTCTCTGCAACCTCACTAACACCTGTTATTTTTTGGCTTTTTAGTAATAGCCATTCTGACTGGTGTGAGATGGTATCTCATTGTGGTTTTGATTTGCATTTCTCTAATGATAAGTGATACTGAGCATTTTTTCATATGCTTGTTGGTCATATGTATGTCTTCTTTTGAAAAGTGTCTGTTCATGTCCTTTGCCTACTTTTTAATGTGGTTATTTTCTGCTTGTTAATTTGTTTAAGTTCCTTATAGATTCTGGATATTAGGCCTTTTTGTCAGATGCATGGTTTGCAAATATTTTGTCTTATTCTTTAGGTGGTCTGTTTACTCTATTGATAATTTATTTTGCTGTGCAGAAGCTCTTTAATTAGGTCCCATTTGTCAATTTTTGGTTTTTGTTGCAATTGCTTTTGGCGTCTTTGTCATGAAATCTTTGCCAGAGCCTATGTCCAGAATGGTATTTTCTAGGTTATCTTCCAGGGTTTTTAAAGTTTTAGGTTTTACTTTTAAGTATTTAATCAAACTTGAGTTGATTTTTGTATATGGTATAAGAACGGGGTTCAGTTTCAATCATCTGCATATGGCTAACCATTTATCCCAGCACATTAATTGAATAGGGAGTTTGGGCATTTTAACAATATTGATTCTTCCTATCCATGATCATGGGATGCTTTTCCATTTGTTTGTGTCTTCTCTAATTTCTTTCAGCATTGTTCTGTAATTCTCATTGTAGAGACTTTTCATCTAACTGTATTTCTAGGTATTTTATTCTTTCTGTGACTTTTGTGAATGGGATTGCATTCTTTATTAGGCTCCCAGCTTGTACATTGTTGGTGTATAGAAATGCTGCTGATTTTTTTTACATTGATTTTGTATCCTGAAATTTTGCTAAAGTTGTTTATCAGATCTAGGAGCTTTTGAACAGAGACTATGGGGTGTTCTAGGTATAGAATCATGTCAGCTGCAAACAGAGATAGTTTTACTTCCTGTCTTTCTATTTGGATGCCTTTTATTTCTTTCTCTTGCCTGATCTGGTAGGACATCTAGTACTATGTTGAATAGGAGTGGTGAGAGTAGACATTTTTGTCTTGTTGTGGTTCTCATGGGGAATGCTTCCAGCTTTTGCCCATTCAGTATGATGTTGGCTAAGGGTTTTTCATAAATGGCTTTTGATATTTTGAGATATGTTTCTTCAATGCCTAGTCTGTTGAGGGTTTTTAACATGAAGGGATGTTGAAGGGAGGATTGCTTGGGGAGCAAGCAATGGTTTTTGTTTTTACTTCTGTTTATGTGATGAATCACATTTATTGATTGCATATGTTGAAGCAGTCTTGCAGGCCAGGGATAAAGCCTACTTGATTCTGTTGGATTAGCTTTTTGATGTATTGCTGGATTCAGTTTGCTAGTATTTTGTGGAGAATTTTTATATCTATATTCATTAAGGATATTGGCCTGGTTTTCTCTTTCTGTTATGTCTCTGTTTTGGTATTAGAATGATGCTGGCCTCATAGAATGAGTTGTGGAGGAGTTCCTCCTCAGTTTTTTGGGCTTTTCACCTTCTTGATGGTGTCCTTTGAAACACGAAAGTGTTTTGTTCTTATGAAATCAATGTATCTTTTTTTGGGGAAGAGGAGGTCATTTTGTTTTGGTGTTGAATCTAAGAAACCATTGCCTAATCTGAGATGATGCAGATTTACTCTTAAAAGAGTTTTATAGTTTTAGCTCTTACAGTTAGGTTTATTATGCACTTTAAGTTCAATTTCTTATATGGTATGAAGGAGGAGTCCACCTTTTTGCATTCTTTTTTTTTTTTTTTTTTTTTTTTTTGAGACGGAGTCTCGCTCTGTCGCCCAGGCTGGAGTGCAGTGGCCGGATCTCAGCTCACTGCAAGCTCCGCTTCCTGGGTTCAAGTGATTCTCTTGCCTCAGACTCCCGAGTAGCTGGGACTACAGGTGCCCGCCACCATGCCCGGCTAATTTTTGTTTTTTTAGTAGAGATGGGGTTTCACCATGTTGGCCAGGTTGGTCTCGATCTCCTGACCTCAAGTGATCCGCTCGCCTCTGCCTCCCAAAGTGCTGGGATTACAGGCGTGAGCCACCGCGCCTGGCCTCTTTTGCATTCTTTTGTGGATCTTCAGTTGTCCCTGCACCATTTGTTGAAAAACTTATTTTTATATACTCTAAAATATCATTGTAAGAAAAATAATTAAGTCTTCTGTAACTCTACCATCCAGAAGTAATCATGTTTGTTCTTTGGGTGTTATTTCCTTATAGTTATTTTTCATATGTTAATAATAAACAAGTGTTATTAATTTTCTTATTAACCCTATAGGGTTAATACTGTTAGCCCCATTTTATAGAGCAGGGAGCTGAAGCACAAAGAGGTTAGGAAATCTAATTCAGCTCTACATGGGCATAGGTGGTAGCACCAGGATTTTAATTCAGACAGCGCCTCTCCCTTTACACAATGCACATGTCTCTGTGTGAATTTAATTAGTATTGCATTGTATATACAACATTGCTTTGGCCCTGGTCTCCTCCCACATAAAAATGAATGAGTAATATATATTTTAAGTGATAACAACAATAATAAAACAAATATTCTTGTATCCACCGTCAAGGCAAGAAATAGAATAAATTGAATGTGTAATGCCCTGCCCTAATCCTATTCCCTTACCTTGTCTAGCCTCAGAATTAACCACTCTTCTGAAATTTTACTTATTTATTTTTTAATGAGACAGGGTCTTGCTCTGTCACCCAGGCTGGAGTGCAGTGGTGTGATCATAGTTCACTGTAACCTTGAATTCCTGGCTCAGGTGATCCTCCTGCCTCAGCCTCCCAAATAGCTGGGACTGGCAGGTGCATACAGCTGCACCCAGCTAATTTTTATTATTTATTTATTTATTTTTGTAGAAATGGAATCTTGCTTTGTTTCCCAGGTAAGCGTCAAATTCTTGGCTTCAAGCAGTCTTCCTGCTTTGGTCTCTTAAAGCACTGGGATTACAGGCGTAAGCCACCATGCCCAGCCATTCTGAAATTTTTAACCATTCTTATGATTTTCTTTTTTTTTTTCCATATAAATATATCCCCAAGTAATGCTATTTAGTTGTAGCTAATGTTGAATTTTGCATAAAATGGAACTACTTTGTGTGTGTGTATATATGTGTGTATATATATATTATATTTTACATATATATGATTTTTTTCCTTTTCTTTCTTTTTTTTTTTTTTGAGACGGAGTCTTACTCTGTCACCCAGGCTGCAGTGCAGTGGAACTATCTCAGCTCACTGCAACCTCCGCCTCCTGGGTTGAAGCAGTTCTCCTGCCTCAGCCTCCTGAGTAGCTGGGATTACAGACATGTGCCACCACACCTGGGAACTTTTTGTGTTTTTAGTAGATACGGGGTTTCGCCATGTTTGCCAGGCTAGTCTCGAACTCCTGACCTCAGGTGATCCTCCTGCCTCAGCCTCCCAAAGTGCTGGGATTACAGGTGTGAGCCACCATGCCTGGCACTGTATATATATATATATATTTTTTTTAGACTCAGCGTGATTTTTTTTGATTCATCCATGTGTAATGTATATAACTATAGTTCATTCAGTTTCACCCCTGTATAGTATCCCACTGTATAGTATGTCTTTATCCAGCTTTCTGTTGTTTCCTTTTTTTTTTTTTTTTTTTGCTGTTACAAGTGGTGTTGCTGTAAAGTTTCTCATATATCTGCTACAGTACATGTGCAAGGGTGTCTCTAGGGTGAAACCAGAATTGCTGGGTCATATGGCAGGCACATCTTTAATTTTATTGATAATACTCTAGTTTTCCAAAATTGTTTTATCAGTTTATGCTGTCACCAGCAGTGTATATGAGTTCTCAATGTTGCATTTTCTTGATGTCCTTGCCAGCACTTGATTTATAACATTTTTTCCAGTATGATGATATGATGGATTTTCATTTGCATTTCCCTGATTAAGGTTTAGCATATGTGTGTGTGTGTAAGATATTTGGATTTTTTTCTTTCATAAGTAGCTGTTCAAATTTTTTGCCTATTTTTCTTTTGGGGTACTATTCTTTTTCTTATTGGTTTGTAGTGCTGGATATTCTCTAGATACCAATTCTTTGTTGTTTGTGTGGTGGATGTATTCTAGTCTGTGGCTTGTCTTTTCACTTAATCCATGGATTCTTTAATACAGTTCTTAATTTTAATGGAATTTAATCAGTCTTTTCCTTTATGACTAATGCTATTTGTGACATCTATCCTTAAATTATATAGTTTTTATGTTTTTTCCTAAAAGTTTTTAAATTATGATTTTTTTTTAATGCAGCGGAGAGATCTCAGCTTACAGCAATCTCTGCCTCCCAGGTTCAAGCAATTCTGCCTCAGCCTTCCAAGTAGCTGGGATTACAGGCACCTACCACTACACCCAACTATAAATTATGATTTTCATATTTAAGTTCTTTATCCATTTAAAACTTATACATGATATGGAGTATTTTAATTTTTTCCCATACTTATAACCATTTGTCTCAGCACTTTTTTGAAAAGTCCTGTCTGGGAGCAGTGGCTCACGCCTGTAATCCCAGCACTTTGGGAGGCTGAGGCGGGCAGATCACGAAGTCAAGAGACCAAGGCCATCCTGGCCAACATGGTGAAACCCCGTCTCTACTAAAAATACAAAAATTAGCTGGGCATGGTGGTGCGCACCTGTAGTCCCAGCTACTTGGGAGGATGAGGCAGGAGAATCGCTTGAACCCAGGAGGCGGAGGTTGCAGTGAGCCAAGATCACGCCACTGCACTCCAGCCTGATGACAGAATGAGACTCTGCCTCAAAAAAAAAAAAAGTATTGTCTTTTACCACTGATGCCTTGAGTGTCATATATTAAGTTTCCACATATGCATGAGTTTGTTTTTGACCTCTCTATTCTGTTCATACGTCTTTCCTTAGGCCAATTCCATCTTGCCTTTATTATCTAGGATTTTAATTAGGGCAAATTCCCTTATTCTTCAGGGGTGACTTTACTGTTGTCTGTTCCTTAATCTTTAATTTTTAGGATTAGCTTGTCAAGTTTCATGAAAAATTTTTAGGATTTATATTAGAATTACATTAAATCTATACATCAAGTTGGGAAGAAATGGCATCTTTAGGATATTTAATCTTCATATCCACAGTCTCGTCATTTTTTTTGGGGGGGGGTGGGTCTTCATTAACGTCTTTCAATAAAACATTACAATTTTTCCATTAAAAGCTTGGCATCTTTTCCTTTATTTGTGGTGTGTGTGTTGTGTATATATTTAAATACTATATTTATTGTTTATTCTGAGGGTTTTTTTTTTTTTGAGACAGAGTCTCGCTCTCTCATCCAGACTGGAGTGCAGTGGTGTGATCTTGGCTCACTGCAGCCTCTACCTCCCGGGTTCAAGCGATTCTCCTGCCTCAGCCTCCCAAGTAGCTGCGACTACAGGCATGTGCCACCGCACCCGGCTAATTTTTTGTATTTTTAGTAGAAATGGGGTTTCACCGTGTTAGCCAGGCTGGTCTCGATCACTTGACCTCATGATCTGCCCGCCTCGGCCTCCCAAAGTGCTGGGATTACAGGTGTAAGCCACTGTGCCCAACCCTAAGTGGTATTTTTTAAATTACATTTTGTTAATTGACAGTATAAGGAAATATAATTAATTTTTATGTGTTGATTTTTATATCCAGCAAATTTGTTAAATTAATCCTAATTTATCTGTTAGATTTTATTGCGTTTTCTATATAGTCAATATGCATATAACATCAGAATAGTATAGTTTTCTTTCACCTTTTCAAATCCTTGTATATACTTTTTAACACTTTTTTTTGAGACCAGGTCTCACTCTGTCACCTAGGATGGAGTGCAGTGGCACAGTCCTGGCTCACTGCAGCCTCTGCCTCCCAGGTGCAAGGGATACTCCCATGCCAGCCTCCGAGTAGCTGGGACTACAGTTGCACACCACCACACCCAGCTAATTTTTTTATTTTTTGTAGAGACGGGGTTTTGCAATGTGCCCCAGGCTGGTCTTAAATTCCTGGCTCAAGCAATCCTCCCTCCTCAGCCTTCAAAAGTGCTGGGATTACGGGTGTGAACCACCATGCCTAGCCACCACCTTTTTTCTTAATTGAGGTACTAGAATCTCTAGTATAACATTATCCAGAAGTAATCTTTGCCTTATTCCTCAGTAGAGCACACATGCTCTCTCTCTCTCTCTCTGTCTCTCCATCTGTGTGTGTGTGTGTGTGTGTGTGTGTGTGTGTGTGTGTTTTAAGATACCCTTTATAAGGTTAAGTTCTCTTTTATGTTCCTTGCTATGAGGTTTTATCATGAATAGGTATTGGATTTTTATCGAATGCTTATTCTGTATCGAGATAATTATATGAATAATCTCCTTTAATTTGTTACTGTAATGAACCACATTAATACATTTTATTTTGTATTGTGAAATACAATGTGTAAAAACACGCAGAATACAGTTTAACAAATAATAATAGTTACTATTATGATTATTATTATTTTTGGAGACAGTCTCACTGTCACCCAGGCTGGAGTACAGTGGTGCAATCTCAGCTCACTGAAACCTCCTCAGCCTAGGTTCAAGCGATTCTCCTGCCTCAGCCTCCTTAGTAGCTGGGATTACAGGCATGCACCCCCACACCCAACTGATTTTTGTATTTTTAGTAGAGGCAGGGTTTCGCCGTGTCGACCAGCCTCATCTTGACCTCCAGACTTCAGGTGATCCGCCCTCCTTGGCCTCCCAAAGTGCTGGGATTGCAGGCGTGAGCCACTGCCCTGGCTAACAAATATCAAGCAAAAACTCTTATAACCACCATCCAGGTCAAGAAATAAAACATCACAAGGATTCCAGGAGCTCCTTTGTGCCCTCTACTAGTTTAGAAGTTAAATACTCACTTTCTGTTCTTTTAGAAGCTATCCTAGGAAATATAATGTACATACTTAAATTATCAGATCTAAAGTTTGTTTTTTTGTTTTGTGTGTGGTTTTTTTGTTTTTTGGTTTGTTTTATTTTGTTTTTTTTGAGATGGAGTCTTACTCTGTAGCCCAGGCTGAAGTGCAGTGGCATGATCTTGGCTCACCGTAGCCTCCGCCTCCTGGGTTCAAGTGATTCTTGTGCCCCAGCCTCACGAATAGCTAGGATTACAGGTGCCTGCCCCCATGTCCAGCTAATTTTTTCTGTTTTTAGTAGAGACATTTCATCATGTTGGGCAGGCTGCTCTTGAACTCCTGACCTCAAGTGATCCACCCCCCCTCGACCTCTCAAAGTGTTGGGATTACAGGCATGAGCCACCACGCCCAGCTCAGATCTACAGTTAATAACTAATTGTTTTGAATAGCACAGGTCCGTTGAATGCTTTAACTTCATTTACTCTTAGCCTATTCATGTTATTGTTGTGTTTTTTTTTTTAACCACATTAGATATTATTATGTATTTAGGTTCATTTTTCACCATTTATTTTGCTTTTTAAACTTTTTGCTGAAAATGAAGACACAGACACATACATATCCTAGGCCTAGGATCATCGATATCACTGTCTTCCACCTCTCTACATCTTGTCCCACAAGACAATCTTCAGAGGCAGTAACATGCATGGAGCTATCGTCTCATACGCCTTTTTCTGGAATACCGTGAAGGACTTACCTGGGCCTGTTTTATAGCTAGCTTAAAAAAGAAGTAGAAGGAGTACATTCTAAAATAACAAAAGCATAGTATAGCAAATAATAGGCTTTTGGAATTTTCAGCTCTATGATAATCTTATGGGAACCACCATTGTAAATTTAGCCAGTTGTTGAGTGAAATATTGTTATGTGGCACGTGACTACTCAGTTTTAATAAAAGTTCCATGTGCTTGAAAATTGAAAATGTATTTTCAGCCTAGGCACAGTGGCTCACACCTGTAATCCTAGCACTTTGGGAGGCCGAGGTGCGTAGATCACTTGAGTTCAGGAATTTGAGACCAGCCTGGCCAACGTGCAAAAACCTCATCTCTACTAAAAATACAAAAAAATTATCCAGGTATAGTGGCTCACACCTGTAATCCCAGCTACTTGAGAGGCTGAGGTAGGAGAATCGTTTGAACCCAGGAGGTGGAGGTTGCACTGAGTGAGATTGCGGCACTGCACTCCAGCCTGGGCAACAGAGCGAGATCCTGTCTCCAAAGAAAAAAAGGAAAACAAAATGTATTTTCCATGTGTCACATTGGTCTTTCAATCAGAAGTAGTTAGACAGTTGACACTTTGCTCAGTCCTTCTTAACCACTATGAGACTTTGTTACATTGTGGATAATTTGTTCATAATCTCCCAGTGCTCTAATTCTTTCTTCACCTGTGTGTAATCTGCTATTAAACACATCTGTTTATAATTTAAATTTTTATTTTGGAATTACTATTTGGTCATTGTTTTATATGTGTGATTTTGAAAATTTTAAATCTGCAGAAAACTTCAAAATTAGTAAAATGAACATTAAGTTAAATTTCACCTAGATTCACCAACTATTAACATTTTACCACATTTGTGTCTTTTTTTTTTTGAGATGGAGTCTTGCTCTGTCACCTACCCTGGAGTGCAATGAGGTGATCTCTGCCCACTGCAACCCCCGCCTCCTGGGTTCAAGCAATTCTCCTCCCTCAGCCTCCAGTGTAGCTGGGATTACAGGTGTGCACCACCACGCCTGTCTAATTTTTGTATTTTTAGTAGAGATGGGGTTTTACCATGTTGGCCAGGCTGGTCTCAAACTCCTAACCTCAAGTGACCTGCCCACCTCCCAAACCACATCTGTTTTTTGTTTTTTTTTGAGACGGTGCCTCACTCTGTTGCCCAGGCTGCAGTGCAGTGGCGCGATCTTGGCTCACTGCAAGCTCTGCCTCCTGGGTTCACGCCATTCTCCTGCCTCAGCCTCTGAGTAGCTGGGATTACAGGCACCCACCACCACACCCAGCTAATTTTTTGTATTTTTTAGTAGAGACAGGGTTTCACCATATTAGCCAGGATGAAACCACATTTGTTTTAATTGCACCTTTTTTTTTCTTTTTTGCTTAACCATTTTGAAATTGCAAACTTTATAACCTTCACTCTTAAGTACTTTAGTATGTATATCATAAGAACAAGAATATTATATTCATTGATAATTTAGTTTTTACTCCCATTACTCAGAACAAAGGTATAGCTTGTTTATAGTCTCCCTCTGGGACCAGTAATTTTTCTAGTTTATCTTTTTTTGGTGGGTGTCACCTCACATGGACCCTAGGTTTGTCCTGTCTTTTCTTCCTCCAACATAACTCCCCCCAATATCTCTCACCTCCCTTGGTATATTAACACCTAGACCTTTGGCCCATTGGCTCTCAAAATCTGGTTTCTGGACCAGCAGCTCACCATGACCTATGGATTAGAAATACAAATTGTCAGGCCCCTCCCAATATCTATTGAATTAGAAAGTCTGGGGCAGGGCTTTGCAATCCACAACTTGAGAAATTCTCCAGGTGATTCTTATGCACAGTGCTTTATGCTAAGGGTGGCAAATTTTTCTTTTCTTTTCTTTTCTTTTCTCTTTTTTTTTTTTTTTTTTTTTTTTTTTTAGATGGGTCTGCTCTGTCACATCAGGCTGGAATCAGTGGCGCAATCTTGCTCACGCAACCTCCACCCCCCGGGTTCAAGCAATTTCACTGTCTCAGCCTCAACCGAGTACGCTGGACTAACAGGGCGCACACCACCACACCCAGCTAATTTTGTTATTATTTATGTAAAAAGACAGGGTTTCACGCATATTGGTCAGAGCTAGTCCTCGAATCCCGTGACCTTGTGACTCCACCACACTTGGCCTCCCAATAGGCTAGGATTACAGGATGAGCAGGAGTGAGCCACTAGTGCCCGCCTTTTTTTTTTTTTTTATATAAAGTTATGAAAACATATAATATAAATATAATATTAATAATGTAATTCTAATATATATAATATTTCTAATATATAATTATATAATATTTTTTTTTTTTTGTCTGAGACAGGGTTGCACAGGCTGGAGTACGGAGACGCAAGTACAGCTCACTGCAGCTTCAACTTCCTGGGCTCAAGAGACCCTCCTGCCTCAGCCTCCCCAGTAGTTAGGACTACAGGTGTGCGCCACCATACCCAGCTACTTTTAATTTTTTTTTGTTTAATTTTTTTTTTTTTCTAAAACCTTTTTAGAAACAAGGTCTCACTATGTTGCCCAGGCTGGTCTCAAACTCCTGGGCTCAAGCAATCCTCTTGCGTCAGCCTCCCAAAGTGCTGGGATTACAGGCATGAGCCCCGTGCCCCACCAACTTTATAAAGGATCAGACAGTAAATATTTTAGGCTTCTCAGGCCACATGCTCCTTTTTGTTTTGTTTTTGTTTTTTGAGACAGCATCTTGCTATGCCGCCCAGGCTGGAATGCAGTGGCACGATCTCAGCTGACCACAACCTCCACCTCCTGGGTTCCAGCGATTCTCCTGCCCCAGCTTTTGAATAGCTGAGATTACAGGCACCTGCCACCATGCCTGGCTCATTTTTGTATTTTCAGCAGAAACGCGGTTTCACCATGTTGGCCAGGCTTGGTCTTGAACTCCTGACCTCAGGTGATCCACCTGCCTCGGCTTCCCAAAGTGCTGGGATTACAGGCATGAGCCACCACACCTGGCCATCATACTGCAAAGAAAAAAAATACATTTATTTTATTTTTGTTCATTAAAAATATGGAATGTGGCCGGGTGCGGTGGCTCACGCCTGTAATCCCAGCACTTTGGGAGATCTAGGCGGGAGGAACACCTGAGGTCAGGAGTTCGAGACCAACCTGGCCCACATGATGAGACCCCCCCCCCGCCCCGCCCACCTCTATTAAAATACAAAATTAGCTGAGTGTAGTGGTTCAGACTTGTAATCCCAGCTACCTGGGACTCTCAGGCAGGAGGATCACTTGAACCCAGGAGGCGGAGATTGCAGTGAGCCAAGATTGAACCACTGCACTCTAGCCTGGGCGACAGAGCAAGACTCTGTCTCAAAAAAGACAACTGAGAATCTGGCTGGGTGCAGTGGCTCATGCCTGTAATCCCAGCAGTTTCGGAGGCCAAGTTGGGTGGATCACTCTAGGCCAGGAATTCGAGACTAGCCTAGCCAAACACAGTGAAACCCATCTCTATTAAAAATACAACAACAACAACAACAACAAATTAGCTGGGTGTGGTGAGGCTGAGGCTCGAGAATCGCTGAAGCTGGGCAGGCAGAGGTTGCAGTAAGCTGAGATCATGCCACTGTACCTCAGCCTGGGTGACAAGAGTACGACTTTATATTGTACTGCCATAACATTTTAATTCAAATAGAATATAACTTAATTGTAAGGGTAATCCCTAATATTTAGTTTTGAATTGTTTTAAAATTATAAAATGGTAGAGCTGGAAAGGTTTTGTAGTCTAATAACCACCTGTTTCTATTGAAGCAGAAATTGGGCAAGTCGCAGTGGCTCGTACCTGTAATCCCAGCACTTTGGGAGGCCAAGGCAGGTGGATCGTTTGAGGTCAGGAGTTCGAGACCAGCCTGGCCAACATGAGGAAACCCTGACTCTACTAAAAATACAAAAACTAGCCGGGCATGGTGGTGGGCACCTGTAATCTGAACTGCTTGGGAGGCTGGGGCAGGAGAATCTCTTGAACCCAGGAGAGAAAGGTTGCAGTGAGCCAAGATCATGCCATTGCACTCCAGCCTGGGCAACAAGAGCAAAACTCTGACTCAAAAAAAAAAAAAAAAAAGAAAAGGTTAGAGAGTCTTGCCCCAGATTGCATAATCAGTCATTGTCAAAATCCTCACTGGAGCCCAGGTACTCATGCAGTCTTTTGCCTCCTGTAGTCTCACCACATTAAATTAAATTCTAAAGTTTGTTTAAAAAGCTGAATCCTGATTTTTTTCCCTATTGTAATTTTTTTCTGATTTTTATTTTCCTCTTCATTTCAGGCTGGGATAGAAAATCGTCAGCTGGACACAGTAAATTTCTTTTTGAAGAGCAAGGAAAATCTTTTTAATCCATCCTCAAAATCTTCTGTATCTGATCAGTTTGATCACTTTTCATCCCATTTATACTTAAGAAGTAAGTGGAATAAAGATTTCTGCATTCGTATTTATCATTTGATCTTCTTAAATAATTTTCAAATTACGATCTTGTGGTTTCTGGTGACTCATTTACTTGCCAAAACTTAGTCATGGGATTTTATATACTTTTTGGAAACTTTCTTCTTCTTTTTTTTTTTTTTTTTTTTTTTTTTTTTTTTTTTTGCAACACAGTCTCACTCTGTTGCCTAGGCTGGAGTGCAATGGTGTAATGACAGCTCACTGCAGCCTCACCTCCTGGGCTCAGGCAGTCCTCCCACCTCAGCCTCCTGAGTAACTGGGACTACAGGTGCATGCCACCACACTCAGCTATTTTTTTGTAGAGAATGGGGTCTCACTGTGTTGCCCAGGCTGGTCTTAAACTCCTGGGTTCAAAACAATCCTCTGCCTCCCAAAGTGCTGGGATTACAGGTGCGAGCCACCATGCCTGGACAACTATGTGGAAATTTGGCAGTGTTATCTGATTCTTTAAATGTCCTCATACTATATGGGCTATTTATTGCTCATATCTTGTACTATACTCTATTTTTAGTATGCATGGAAGAGACAATCTTTTAAATTCAAGACAGTTTTATACACAACAGAAAAACATTTATTTGGAAAATTGCCTGCCCTTGCAACCATCTGAGATGTGTATTGACAGTTGTGGATTACGATATGTTGTAAGAATTTTTGGCGGGATGCAGTGGCTCGCCCTGTAGTCCTAACACTTTGGGGGCAAGCTGGGAGGATCGCTTGAGTCTAGGAATTTGAAACCAGTCTGGGGAACATAGCATGACCCCATTCTACAAAAAAAGTTTAAAAATTAGTTGGGCATGATGGCACATCCTGTAGTCCCAACCACTTGCAAGGCTGAGGCAGAGGATTGCTTGAGTCTGGAGGGTGTCTAGGCTACAGTGATCTGTGATTGTGCCACTGCGCTCCAGCCTGATTGCAAAGTAAGACTGTCTCAAAAAAAAAAAAAAAAAAAATTCACCCGGACTTCTCTGCTTTTTTGCCACGTTACCAACACTTTTCAAGATTTTGGCTTTCCTTTTTAACAAATAGGAAGCCTAACTTTTATTCTTGGACCAGGTAGCCATGCAAATTCTCTCCTTAGGACAACAGGGTAATAAAGTATATTTTCCCCTTGTTAAACAAAAATTATGGAGGCCGTTGTTTTGGTGTGAGCTGTACTAGGCCCCATCAGACCAGAACAGAAATCAGAGTGGAGTCAACTATGCTAAAGTTCCATAGCATCAAACTTAAAATAAGGTGGTCTTCTGACATTGGGAGAAATTAGGAGAGAGCCAATAATCCCAAACAGTCCAGTTTCAATCTTGAATCAGCGTGATAATGAAGTTCCTTCTGATATAATCTTTTTTTTTTTTTTTTTTTTTTTTT
>NW_016822769.1:1118942-1123815 GCF_001698545.2 Rhinopithecus bieti | reverse complement strand
TCGATCTCCTGACCTCGTGATCCGCCCGTCTCGGCCTCCCAAAGTGCTGGGATTACAGGCTTGAGCCGCCGAGCCCGGCCGATATAATCTTTATGTAAAAGAAGTAACGTAGGCCAGGTGCAGTGGCTCATACCTGTAATCCCAGCACTTTCAGAGGCTGAAGCAGGAGGATCTCTTGAGCCCAGGAGTTTGAGACTGGCGTAGGTAATATAGTGAAACCTTACCTCTACAAAAAATTTAAAAATTAGCCGGGCGTGGTGGTGTGCATGTGTGGTCTCAGCTACTCAGGAAAGGGAGGTAGGAGGATTGCTTGAACCTGGGAGGTTAAGGCTGCAGTGAGCCGTCATCATGCCATTACACTCCAATCTGGATAACAGTGAGACTCTGTCTCCAAAAAAAAAAAAAAAAGTCTAGGTGCAGTGGCTCACGCCTATAATCCCAACACTTTAGGAGGCCCAGGCGGGAGAATCACTTGAGACCAAGAGTTCATGACCAGCCTGAGCAACATAATGAGACTCTGCCTCTATTTTTAATTGGAAAAAAAGCCTGAAGTAGCTTCATGTTAAATAATCAGTATTTTTTCTATTATTCTCTCTCTTCATCTTACAAAAAAAGTAGCTTTGAAACAACCAATATGCTGTTTTTTCTTTGCTTCTGCTTTCTTCAGCTCTTCTATCTATAAAGCCAACCCCTCTGCTCAACTCACTAGAATACCTTTTCCATGTTATGAAATTAAGTGTTGCCACATTCTAGAATTGCAATAAAACCAATTGAGATCTTTAATCTAAATTTATTGTAATTTTGTTCTTTGACACTCTGTAAATACGGTTTTATAATCTGTTTTTTCCCACTTCATACTATAGACATCTTTCTTGTTAGTAATATATACTTACTAATTATGATGACACAGAATTTCATTGTATGGGCTGTACCATAATTTGCCAAGCCAAACTCCTGTTAGACATTTAGATTTATTCCAGTTCTTTGCTATTAGCAGTGTGTAAGAAATGCTGTATGTGTGTAATTTCACATATATATAATCATTTACTTATATTACTAGAATTATTAAATTCTAGACCTGGAATTTCCAGGTTTAAGAGTATGCACAATTTATATTTTTAAACACCTTGATAAATTGTCCTTCAAAAGTTTTACCAATTTGTAGTCTACTTACATGGAGAAAATGACAACCTGCTCTTTTTCCACTGATGTAGTAGTAGCTTTCACTGAGAAAATGAATTGGATGTTTTCTTTTTTTCTCCCTAAATCTCATATATGGTGGAAAGATATTTTCTTTTAAAAACATATTCTCAGACTGGGTGCAGTGGCTCACGCCTCTGATCCCAGCACTTTGGGAGGCCGAGATGGGCGGATCACGAGGTCAGGAGTTCGAGACCAGCCTGATGAACATGGTGAAACCCCATCTCTACTAAAAATATAAGAATTAGCCGGGTGTGGTGGTGCATGCATGTAATCCCAGCTACTCAGGAGGCTGAGGCAGAATCGCTTGAAGCGAGGAGACGGAGGTTTCAGTGAGCCGAGATCGCTCCATTGCACTCCAGCCTTGGGGACAAGAGTGAAACTCCGTCTCAAAAAAACAAAAACACAGATTCTATTTTGTTTTGAGTGTAGAGTTTGGTCTCCTCTTTCTTGAATTGCCAGCTTTTCTAATGCTCTGATGTTTTAAAAACTGCTTGAATTTATAGAAAAGGCCTGATTTTGGTGTTGAGCAGGGCTCCATCAGCAGTTGTAGAGTCATTATTCACTTCTGTTCTTTGGTGGTTAGTGATTTCGCCTCATTCCACTCTCACCTGCACTGCTCAGCTCTAAAGGGTGGAGATGGGTCTGGAATGAGAAGCACTGGGAATAGCCTTACTTGCTCTCCTAGGGGGAAAACCTGTTTCCCATAATTCTCGTACATCTCACAGATGTAATCCTAAGTGGGGAGCAGTGCTGAGACAAACAGGAATCACTTAATTAGAGCCTTAAGCTGCAGATAAAACATCCAGGGGCCCACACTTCTTGCTTTCACTTGAATGTTTAGCACGGAATAGCTTTGTGATCAGACAGGCTTAAATTCAAATTTTGGCCCTGCCACTTACTTTTTCTTTTTCTTTTTTCCCTCTGTTGCCCAGGCTACTTTAGCGCGGTTGCGCAATCTTCGCTCGCTGCAACCTCCGCCTCCCAGGTTCAAGCAATTCTCCTGCCTCAGCCTCCTGAGTAGCTGGGATTACAGGCGCCCACTAGCATCCTGGCTAATTTTTGTATTTTTAGTAGAGGCGGGGTTTCACCATGTTAGCCAGGCTGGTCTCGAACTCCTGAGCTTAAGGGATCCGCTTGCCTTGGCCTGCCAAAGTGTTGGGATTACAGGCGTGAGCCACCGCGCCTGGCCCTACCACTTACTTTCTAAATTAGCTTGGGCAAGTCTCTGAACCTTAGTTTTTTTAATCTATGGAAAGAGAATATAATACACACCTACCTCTTAAGTTGTTGAAAGGAATAAATGAGATAGCATTTATAAAACAACAAGTACAGTACTTAAGATGTAGGTGGTCAGCAAAAGGGTAGTTAGCAGTGATACCAGTAAATGATAACTATTAATAATTAAAATCATTAAATTTTGCAGGTAATAAGCCTGCATAAAAGTTGTGTGAGCTTTTTGAAAATAAGACGTTGGTCCTTGTTTTATGTTTAAAAATCTTGTATCATGGTATTTTTTGATATGTTAATTTTATTGTGAGAATCCTGGTGTTCTTCATGTTAATTTCTTTGGTTCTTTCTCAGATGTGGAAGAGCTGATGCCAGCATTGGATTTACTTTGCTCAGCAATTAGAGAAAGTTATTCTGAACCCCAAAGCAAACACTTTTCAGAACAATTGCTTAATCTTACACTGTCTTTCCTTAACAACCAAATAAAGGAGCTTTTTATTCACACTGAAGGTAAGAATAGCAGCTAGGAAGGGGGCAATTCTGTTCCTGTGTCAGAACAGATACAAGTGCTGCTATTGGGTGACACAGCATAAACAGGTGGCATGCCATTTACTACATTTGGGTAAGGGCAGTGTGTAATTGAGTAAGTGAAATGGGTTTTGATACTGAGAAAGTTGGTAGAAAGACCCAGGACTAATCATGAAGAACAAGAAAAGGAAAGGGTTATATTAAAATACAGAGCTACTTACTTGTAAACAGGAAAATCCTCAAACATATTGTTTGAAATTTAAAAATACCAAGTTTGAATTTTGACTTTCTTTAGAATTCTTTATAACAGCTCATGGTTTATATTTATACACACACACATACAAATTGGCACATTGGTATTTTCCATAGAACTAGATGAACATCTGCAAAAAGGAGTGAATATTTTGACTAGCTACATTAATGAACTTCGAACCTTCATGATAAAGTTTCCTTGGAAGCTAACAGATGCTGTAGATGAATATGATGTACATGAAAATGTCCCCACAGTAAAGGAGAGCAATATATGGAAGAAACTCAGCTTTGAGGCAAGTACGAGTAAATATCACTTCTTTTATTTGCTAGATTCAGAAGATCTGAGAAAACAATGGAAAAAGCAATTCAGACTCTATACATTTGTGATTCAGAATGTTTGGCAAAGGTTTTAGGTTTTATCGGTTTTGGGATTTCTGATTATGACTTCAAATTAATGTCTACAAGCTCTGTTTATTTAATTCCTTTATTTAATTCCATATTATTTAATAATATGAGTAGGCTCCCTCTTAATGCTAGATCTGCCTACTTGGGTTCAGTAACAAACACACAACTCTAAACCCATGTGAAGTGGCACTTCCTTAGCAATACTCCCTCATTGACTCAAGCCTGGCGCTTTGGACTCATGCATTCTGCCTGACCTCTGGATAAATTGAATTGCTGCTGCTGATTAGATCTTTGGAAATTTTTATTTTATGACATTATTACTTAGAGGTATACTTAATTTTAGTCCTATCTGAAATTCTGTTTAAGACATTTTGCCAGTTAAATTTGTTTCCATTTGCCTTTTTTTCCTCCACAGTAAAAGTTATAATAATACAACTAAAATTTACTACCATCTATATGACTTAGGGACTGGAAGAATTCCTTTACCCACTGGAGGGTATTGGTATTTTAAAAACAAATGCTAAAACAGCTTAACACAGATGATCATAATCAATAGGGAATTAAAGTGATAAGATTGAGATGCTTCTAGGTTGTTAAGATTGCTGTTCTTGGGGTGGAGGGATTAAAGTACCTGGTGTGACTGCATTTTCTGTATCTCTTATTCATTCTGTAACCTTAAAAAGGAAGAAATGATCCGGGCACAGTGGCTCACGCACAGTGGCCCAGCACTTCGGGAGGCTGAGGCCGGCAGATCACAAGGTCAGGAGTTCGAGACAAGCCTGACCAAATGGTGAAACACCGTCTCTACTAAAAATATAAAAAAATTAGCCAGGCGTGGTGGCGGGCACCTGTAGTCCCAGTTACTTGGGAGGCTGAAGCAGGAGAATTGCTTGAACCTGGGAGGTGGAGGTTGCAGTGAGCCGAGATTGCACCACTGCACTCCAGCCCAGGCGACAGTGTGAGACTCCGTCTCAAAAAAAAAAAAAAACAAGAAATTACTGGCCAGGCGCGGTGGCTCACGCCTGTAATCCCAGCACTTTAGGAGGCCGAGCAAGGTGGATCATGATGTCAGGAGATCAAGACCATTCTGGCTAACGCAATGAAACCCCGTCTCTACTAAAATACAAAAAAATTAGCCGAGTGTAGTGGCAGGCACCTGTAGTCCCAGCTGCTCCGGAGGCTGAGGCAGGAGAATGGTGTGAACCTGGGAGGCGGAGCTTGCAGTGAGCCGAGATCGCACCACTGCACTCCAGCTTGG
>NW_016822769.1:1100643-1118591 GCF_001698545.2 Rhinopithecus bieti | reverse complement strand
AAAAAAAAAAAAAAACAAGAAATTACTGGCCAGGCGCGGTGGCTCACGCCTGTAATCCCAGCACTTTAGGAGGCCGAGCAAGGTGGATCATGATGTCAGGAGATCAAGACCATTCTGGCTAACGCAATGAAACCCCGTCTCTACTAAAAATACAAAAAAATTAGCCGAGTGTAGTGGCAGGCACCTGTAGTCCCAGCTGCTCCGGAGGCTGAGGCAGGAGAATGGTGTGAACCTGGGAGGCGGAGCTTGCAGTGAGCCGAGATCGCACCACTGCACTCCAGCTTGGGCGACAGAGTGAGACTCTGTCTCAAAAAAAAAAAAAAAAAGAAATGACTTACTTTTCCTTCTACTTTTTTGTCTCCTTTTTCCTGTCTCCTTCACAGGTTTCTCTTTCTGTTTCCCTCAATGTTCTGCAAGGCTCTGACTGTGGTCTTTACTCAGAATCACTGATTTTCAACTTTTGCCAGGGGAGGGGTTATAGTTTACTTTGATAAAATTGTAGACCCTGTTTCCAAAAACAGGCATGTGAATGTTTACACATAAATTTTGTATATGGCATAATGGGGTTTACAGATCTCTTTAAAGCCCTAGGTTAAGAATGCCTCCTTTCTGTTCTCTCTAGGGTTTAGATCTTCAGTGTAAGTATTTCTTTTCATGTGGATTATTGGTAGTAGCCTTCTAATGCCTTAATATCTCGAGCTTGAATCAGTCCACTCTCTATATTGCTGCCTGGATATTTTTCTGTAAATATGTATCTGATTACATCACATCTTGCTTTTACAGTCTTTCAGTGGCTCCACGTAGTTTCAGGATAAAATCTAACTCAAATGCAAGGCTCTTCATGATGAATCCTCTGCTTTGCTTTCAAGTCTCATCTGCTGCTCTCTCCAGTTATATTGAGTAATTTGTAGTTCCCTGAAGGCTTGATGCAGTTTCTTTTCTTTGTCCCTCTGCGTATGATACCCCGCCTTTTTGGAACACCTGTCCTCTTAATATATCTGTGAAACACTTACTGGTCTTTAAATTTTTTGTCTCATCAGTTACTAGTTACTTCTACTATCGAGCCTGTGTGGGAGGGCTACCGGGGCGGGTGGTCATCACTTTTATTTAAGGGTGTTCCTCTTCTGGACCTTCCTCTCTAACACCCTGGGATACTTTTGTCACAGCACTTATCATACAGTACTATAATCAGTATGTCTTCCACTAGTTCCTGGAGTGTAGGGTCTTAGTTTTATTCAATTTTATATCCCTTGAACCTAACTCCAAATCTAGTAATAGATTTTAAATAAAAGTTCCTTTGTTAGATGTTCAGTAAATGTATAAATCCCATGTTGATAATCATAATAAGGAAATGAAAAGGAACTTAAAAGGCAAACGTTTTTCTTTTCCTAGGAGGTTATTGCCAATGCCATTTTAAACAACAGAATACCAGAGGCACAGACTTTCTTCAGGATTGATAGTCATTCTGCTCAAAAACTTGAGGAGCTGATTGGCATAGGCCTAAATTTGGTCTTTGACAATTTAAAAAAGAACAATATAAAGGAAGCCTCTGAACTTTTGAAGAATATGGTGAGTAGTATAATCCATAAAGTCTTAAAATGTATTTAATATAATTTCTAGTTACTATAAAATTGGTTTGTATTCATAATTATTTCATAAACTAAGAAATTTATGTAGTGGATAATGACACTAAAAAATAATGACATTAATAACACTGAGAACAGCTGGGTGTGGTGGCTCATGTCTATAATCCCAGCACTTTGGGAGGTTGAGGCAGGAAGATCACTTGAGGCCAGGAATTCAAGACCGGCATAGGCAGCATAGCAAGACCCTGTCTCTACAAAAAAATAAAAAAATAAAAAGGACATGGTGGCTTGCACCTTGTCTTAGTCTGTCCTCATATTGCTATAAAGAACTGCCTGAGCAGGGCATGGTGGCTCATGCCTATAATCTCAGCACTTTGGGAGGATGAGGTAGGTGGATCACCTGAGGTCAGGAGTTTGAGACCAGCATGACCAACATGGCACAACCCCATCTCTACTAAAACTACAAAAATTCGCTAGGTGTGGTGGCAGGAGCCTGTAATCCCAGCTACTAGGGAGGCTGAGGCAGGGAAAATTGGTTGAACCCAGCAGGCGGAGGTTGCAGGGAGCCAAGATGGTGCCACTGCATTCCAGCCTGGGCAACAGAGCAAGACTCCATCTCAAAAACTAAATAAATAATAATGAACTACCTGAGACTGGGTAATTTAGAAAGAAAACAGGTTTAATTGGCCCACAGTTCCACAGGCTATACAGGAAGCATGGCTGGGGAGGCCTCGGGAAACTTGTAGTCATGGTGGAAGATGAAGGGGAAGCAGGCATGTCTTACATGTCAGGAGAAAGAGGAAGAGAGCAGTGGGGAGGTGCTACACACTTTTAAACAACCAGATATCATGAGAACTCACTCACAAAAACAGCAAGGGGGAAACCCACCCCCATGATCCAGTCACCTCCCACCAGGTCCCTTCTCCAACATTGGGGGTTACATTTCAACATGAGATTTGGGCAGGGGCACAGATCCAAACCATACCACACCTGTAGTCCTAGCTACTCGGAAGGCTGAGGCAGAAGGATCTCCAGGAGTTCTAGGCTGTGGGGAACTATGATTGCACCTATAAATAGCTGGTAACAGAGCAAGACCCTGTCTCTAAATCTGAAAGAGAAATAACACTGAAAAATGTTTTGGTACTGAGAACTTTCTTTTTTTTTGTTGTTTTTGTTTTTGAGATGGAGTTTCACTCTTGTTGCCCAGGCTACAGTTCTATGGTGCGATCTCGGCCCACACAACCTCCACCTCCCAGGTTCAAAAGATTCCCCTACCTCAGCCTCCCAAGTAGCTGGTATTACAGGCATGTGCCACCATGCCCAGCAAATTTTGTATGTATTTAGTAGAGACAGGGTTTCTCCATGTTGGTCAGGCTGTGAGCCACCCACCTTGACCTCCCAAAGTGCTGGGATTACAGGCATGAGCCACCGTGCCTGGCCTGAGAACTTTTTTGAAGATATTTTCCCTCTAATTTTATTTAGGTATGAGTGACAGAAATTACATATATTTAAGGTATACAGTATGATGTTTTGATATGTATGTACATTGTGAAAAGATTACCACAAGTAAGCTAATTAATATATCACCTCACATAGTTATGTGTTTATATATGGTGAGAACACTTGAGATCTACTCTCAACAAATTTCAAGTATACAATGTATTATTATTAACTTTAGTTACTGTGCTGTACATAGGTCCCCAGAACTTACCTTGTATCTGAAAGTTTGTACCTTTTGACCAATATCTACTCCTTTCCCCTACCCCACAGTCCCTGGTAATATCATTCTACTCTCTGTTACTGTGAGTTCAGCTTCTTCTTAGATTCCATATATAAGTAAGAGCATGAAGAATTTGTCTTTCTGTGTCTGGCTTATTTCATTTAGCACAGTATCCTCCAGGTTCAGCCATGTTGTTTACAATTGGAGGTTTTCCTCTCTCTCTCTCTTTTTTTTTTTTTTTTTTTTTTTTTGTAGAGACAGAGTCTCACTATGTTGTTCAGGCTGGTCTCGAACTCTTGGGCTCAAGCAATCCTCCTGCCTTGGTCTCCCAAAGTGCAGAGATTATAGGCATGAGCCAGCACAATTGGCCTTTCCTTCTTTTTTTTTTTTTAAGGCCAAATAATATTCCTTTGTATATATACACCACATTTTCTTTATCCATTCATCTGTTGATAGACACTTAGGTTATTTCCATATCTCTTGAAGAGATTTTTAAATGGCATTTAAAAGTACTCTCTGAGCAGGGTGCAGTGGCTCACACCCATAATCCCAGCACTTTTGGAGGCTGAGACAGGCAGATCACTTGAAGCAGGAGTTTGAGACCAGCCTGGCCAATGTGGTAAATACTGTCTTTACTAAAAAAAAATAAAAATTAGCCAGGTGGGTAATGCATGCCTGTAATCCCAGCTATTTGGGAGGCTGAGGCACGAGAATCGTTTGAACCCAGGAGGCAGAGATTGCAGTGAGCTAAGATCGTGCCACTGCATTCCATCCAGCCTGGGTGACAGAGCAAGACCCTGTCTCAAAAAAAAGAAAAGAAAAGAAAAATACTCTGTTAGACGTGGCACTTTGATTAGGAGGAGATAGTGTTTCTCATAGAAGACTTCACACATGTTGAAGCATGCATAAGAGCTCATTATTTGTTGGAGGACATTCTGTATTGTTCATGTGACCCCTTACATCTCCACTTGAACTTTCTAGTAAATTATGCCTTTGCTGGACTTTTTGCTCTATGATTTTACTTCACATGAGAAGGGGAAGTCCTAGAAGTAAGGCTTTTAGGCTAAGCTGAGATCTAGCCCTAATCTGCATGGTTGGGGTCTTGCCCATGATAACTTTCAGGAGGTGCAGAGGAGTGGAACTATGTAAGAGGGATGTTGTTTGCATTGATCATTGTTTCCACTTGAATCAGCATACCAGATTGCTGTCATTTTGGTCCTGTCGTAACCTAGCATTGCCTTAAATTGTTCTGTGTGCTGCCTTTGCTCTGACAAAATGCTTAAGGACTTTAGGGATAGGCAGTAAATACATATAATAAATGTAGGAGGGCCAGGCAGGGTGGCTCACGCCTGTTATCCTAGCACCTTGGGAGGCTGAGGCAGGAGGATCACTTGAGCCCAGAGTTCAAGACCAGTCTGGGCAACATGAAGAAATCCCATCTCTACAAAAAATACAAAAATTAGCCAGGCATGGTGGCGCACACCTTGTAGCCCCAGCTACTTGGGAGGCTGAGTTGGTAGAATCACTTTGAGCCTGGGGGTTGAGGCTGCAGTGATCTGTGATCACACCGCTGTACTCCAGCCTGGGCAACACAGCGAGACTGTCTCAAAAAGAAAAAAAAAAATTAGGAAAATGAATGTTTGAAAGAGCAGAAAGGTCTTTGGAAAGCTATGGAATTCTAACAAGATAGATGTTTATAATAGGGTGTTTCTGTATCTAACACATTTTTATGTTCAAAATAGTTCCATTACAAAATGTAACTTTTTTTGGTTTTCTATGTTTATTTTAGGGTTTTGATGTAAAAGGCCAATTGCTCAAGATATGCTTCTACACAACTGATAAAATATACGCGACTTTTGGTAGGTAAAGGTGAGACTATGTAATATATATTTTCCAGAAAGCCTGGGTGAAAACTTGGAAGAAAACCTTGGAAGAAAACTTTAAGTAATTTTAATGTTCAACTAATATCTAATAAGTAAAAGTGTGACAACCCCTTCATCTTTTTTTTTCCCCTTCATCTTTCTTAAGTGACTATTTTACATTTGTGGCAAAAGAAAATTTGTGTTAATATACATTGACTCAAATGTTCAAAATATAATTCTTGAATGGCATATTATCTCATTACTTTTTTTCTAATCTTTAATTCCCAGCACTATCTTCTTTGATAATCTCATGACATTTTTTGCAAATGTGCTTGATTTTGTAAAGTCACTGCTTTTATTCAAGGTTGAAATTTTAAAAGAAAAAAATTATTTTTCTGAAAAAGAGAAAAGAACTATAGACTTCGTGCATCAAGTTGAGAAGCTTTATTTGGGACATTTCCAAGAAAATATGCAAATCCAGTCATTTCCCAGGTAGTCTCATTAGTCTCCTTTTGATATTAGAATACTGTAGATAGTATTTAGTTTATAATTGTTAGTGAGCACAAGTTTCTTATGTGGAACTGAGCCTGCATTCTCCATGGAGATAAAAGGGGCTCAAGAGTTTTCTGTCATTTTAATATTCGTATAATCAGAATTATGTGTTCTCCAAAGAATAGATGTTCTTTAGCAGATAAAAAGGAATGATGTCTTTTTCTCCAAAATTAAAAAAAAATTTATATCACTGTTTTTAGGTATTGGATAAAAGAACAAGATTTTTTCAAGCACAAGTCTGTTTTGGACTCATTCCTGAAATATGATTGTAAAGATGAATTTAACAAACAGGACCATAGAATTGTGTTAAATTGGGCTCTGTGGTGGGATCAACTAACACAAGAATCCATCATTCTCCCCAGGATAAGTCCAGAAGGCAAGTGTGAGAGAGCCTGAAATATGAACATACTGAATGAGGATTAAATTGGGTATTGATATTTGAATATTTCGATGTGTCTCAATTTTAGATTTCCTTTTGGGAAATAATATTCAGGTTTTTACAATGCAAATCATTGCATTAAGACCTCTTTCTTATCCCGGAGTTTCTGGGAGGGATTCATAATGTGCTAATAAAAGAAAAAAAATAGTTAATTGAGATTTCAAGGTTGAATTTTCATTCCAGCTTGAAAGTGACAAGCTTTGTTTTTGCAAATAGTCTGAGTTTCTTGTGTAAACTGGGGATCTGTGCCATGATATAGGGGATCTGGGGCATAACTAACAGTGGTAAACAGTAGCAATTCAGAGAGTAAAATTCTGGCTTACTATTATGGCTGAAGTTTTTGTTTATTATTTTTAATTCAGTTTTTTCTTTTCATCCTTACCCTTCTGAAATAAAGTTTTTATTTATATTAAGGGAAAGAGAAGGGAAAAAGAGGGTTGAACAGGTAAGTGAAATGTACAGCTAAAACGTAAGTTTCATTTTAACCACCATAGTAATTAGAAGCTACATGTAGCTCTTTGGCTGTAATACTGATTTTAAAATGAACAGCGCGGCCAGGCACGATGGCTCACACCTGTAATCCCAGCACTATGGGAAGCCGAGGTGAGAAGATTGCTTGAGGCCAGGAGTGCAAGACCAGCCTAGCAACATAGTGAGACCCCCATCTCTACAGAATATATATTTTTTAAATTACCTGGGCAGCCAGGCGTGGTGGCTCACGCCTATAATGCCAGCACTTTGGGAGGCTGAGGCAGGTGAATCACCTAAGGTCAGGAGTTCAAGACCAGCTTGGCCAACATTGTGAAACCCCACCTCTACTAAAAATACAACAATTAGCTGGGTGTGGTGGTGCATGCCTGTAATCCCAGCTACTTGGGAGGCTGAGGCAGGAGAATCACTTGAACCTGGGAGGCGGAGGTTGCAGTGAACCGAGATCTGATCACTGCACCCCAGCCTGGGCAACAGAGCGAGACTCTGTCTTGGAAAAAAAAAAAAACAGAAAAAGAAAAAATTACCTGGTCATGATGGCACATCCCTGTAGTCCCTGCTACTTGGGCAGCTGAAGTAGGAGTACCGCTTGAGCCCAGGAGGTCGAGGCTGCCATGAGTGCACCACTGCACTCCAGCCTGGGCAACAGAGCGAGACCCTGTCTCAAAAAAAAAAAGAAAATAGTAAAAGAAACAGAGGATTTTATATAAAATAATAAAAGAAACTGAATAATTAATATATTGTATAAAGAGCTATGTCCAGATTGTTACATTTGCTCAGTAATTTAGTATTGAGTTACATGTCAATAAACATAATTATATTTTAAAATGTGTTTTGTTCTTCATGTAGAATACAAATCATATTCCCCTGAAGCCCTCTGGAGATACCTCACAGCTCGCCATGATTGGTTAAACATTATCTTATGGATTGGAGAATTTCAAACCCAGCATAGTTATGCTTCATTTCAGCAGAACAAATGGCCCCTTCTGACTATTGATGTTATTAACCAGAATACTTGCTGTAACAACTACATGAGGAATGAAATTTTAGATAAGCTGGCCAGGTATTGTAACTGTTGAACTAATCCCCAGTCGGAAGAGTACAAGGGAAGAGCAAGAAAAAATAATGGTATAGCTTTTCCTTTGAAAATGCCAAAAATCCAATGCAGTGCTGTTTCGTATTACTATAAAATTTAAAGGGCATCATCTTACAGTGAAGTTTTAAAGTCGTACTCATTTGGCCAGGCGCGATGGCTCATGCCTGTAATCCCAGCAATTTGGGAGACCGAGGCGGGCAGATCACCTGAGGTTAGGAGTTCAAGACAAGTCTGGCCAAAACCCTGTCTCTACAAAAATACAAAAATTAGCCAGGCCTCTCAACTACTCGGGAGGCTGAGGTTGCAGTGAGCCGAGATTGCGCCATTGCACTCCAGCCTGGGCAACAGAGCGAGACTCCATCTCAAAAAAAAAAAAAAAAACCACAGGCATTTAACGTCATGTGGGTAGTAAATAAGCTCTTAAGTTCTAGATGCAGGTTCCTCCCAAAACATTTTATGCACTTTGGTATAGAAATGTTCAGTTTTCAGTAGGGCTATAAGGAACAAGCGACAAGAGCTGAGAAGGGGATATCTTAGTATCCTGTCTCCTGTGCTTCGTATTGCTACGTGTGTGCTGTGCAAGTTCTTGAAGTAAGATAACTGCTGAATTAAGAAATAGGGGAAGTAGCTCTTGAAGTGATACGAAGATTTTAAACTTCAGTTCATTTAGAAAAACCTGTTAAATTGAACCATATGAGCTTGCCATTTCTGTGGGTCAAAAATGACTGAATATCAACAATTTCATATGGCTCCACTTTATCTTTCTAACCTGTTGAAATACTATAAGGAAAGCTAATAACATGTATGTTAAGTTTCTTAAACATTTTTATGTATTATTTTCTATTTATACTTACTGTGGTATACTTGTAGCTATATTTTCCTCCCCAAATTAAAGATGTGGAGAGTCAAATCCAGGGACGTTAAGTGCTTTGCACAAGCCAGTTAGTTACAGATTTAAGTCCCTTAGCCCCTGATTTTCTTTCTTTTTTTTTTTTTTTTTTCAGTAGAGACAGGGTTTCACCGTGTTAGCCAGGATGGTCTCCATCTCCTGACCTCGTGATCCGCCCGCCTCAGCCTCCCAGAGTGCTGGGATTACAGGCATGAGCCACTGTGTCCAGCCAGCCCCTGATTTTCTATTCATTCTTGTCTCCATTGCACTAAATGCTCTTATTTACTACTAGTAAATATTATAGAACTTGTCAGCTTACCTAATTTTTTGCTTAGCATTTGGTTTTTAAACTAATGTATATATGGTTTTAGAATTATGAAATTAGTAAATTAATGAACTCTATGCCACCAGATTAAAGAAGAAAAATCATACCACCCTATTAGATACAGAAAAGCATTTGATAAAAATTCAGCCTATTTGCGATCAAAACTATTGGCAAACTAAGCATAGATACAAACTCCCTTAACTTAATTGGTTTTTTTTTTTTTTTTTTGAGCCGGAGTCTTGCTGTGTCACCCAGGCTGGAGTGCAGTGGTATAATCCCAGCTCACTGCAAGCTCTGCCTCCCGGGTTCATACCATTGTCATGCCTCAGCCTCCCAAGTAGCTGGGACTACAGGCGCCCACCACCACGCCCGGCTAATTTCTTTTATATTTTAGTAGAGACAGGGTTTTACCGTGTTAGCCAGGATGGTCTCAATTTCCTGACCTCGTGATCCACCTGTCTCGGCCTCCCAAAGTGCTAGGATTACAGGCTTGAGCCACCGTGCCCAGCCTTTTTTTTTTTTTTTAATTTGTTTTTTGTTTGGTTTTTTTTTTTTTGAGATGGAGTCTCACTCCAGGATGGAGTGCAGTGGGGCTGTCTCGGCTCACTGCAAGCTCCGCCTCCCAGGTTCACCTCATTCTCCTGCCTCAGCCTCCTCAGTAGCTGGGACTACAGGCACCTGCCACCACACCCAGCTAATTTTTTTTTTTTTTTTTTTTATTTTAGTAGAGACGAGATTTCACCATGTTAGCCAGGTTGGTCTTGATCTCCTGACCTCGTGATCCACCTGCCTTGGCCTCCCAAAGTGCCAGGATTACAGGCGTGAGCCATCGCGCCCGGCCTAAACTCCCTTAACTGAAAAGGGGTATCTAGAAAAATCCTTTTAGCCAACATCATACTTACTAGTGAAAGATTGTGAGCATTCTCTTTAGATTTGGAGCAAGACAAGCCTGCTATCAAGTCTTACCAAGTTGATCTGTAAATATAGTGCAATCTCAGTAAAAATCCCAGCCGTTTTTTTTTTTTTTTTTTGTATGTGTGTGTGGATTGTGACATGCTGATTGTAAATATTTATATAGAAATTAGAGGGTCTGCTGGGCGTGGTGGCTCACACCTGTAATCCCAGCACTTTGGGAGGCTGAGGCAGGCAGATAACTTGAGGTCAGGAGTTTGAGACCAGCGTGAACAACATAATGAAACCTCGTCTCTACTGAAAATACAAAAATTAGCTGGGCATGGTGGCACTTGCTTGTAATCCCAGCTACTCGGAAGGCTGAGGCAGGAGGATCACTTGAACTCAGAAGGTGGAGGTTGCAGTGAGCCAAGATCAAGCCACTGAACTCCATCCAGCCTGGGAGACAGAGTGAGACTCCATCTCAAAAAAAACAACAACGAAAAGAAATTAGAGGGTCAAGAAGAGCCCTGAAAAAGAACTTGCCCTGCTAGATATCAAAACTTATTCTAAAGCTGTAGCAGTTAAGATAGAGTATTGGTGCTGGGGTAGAGATCAGAAGTGTGAGCATAGAAACAGACCTATACCTGTATGATCATTTTACATATGACAGCGGTGGTCCTGCACAAGAGTGGGGAAAGAACCATCTTTTTGATAATGGGGCTGGAATAACTGAATAGCTATATGGGGAAAAAATACAATTAGATTCCCCTCCCTGTACATTAAATCAGTTCTGGGTAGATGTTAACACCTAAATGTCAAACGTGAAAGTATAAAATTTGGAAAATGCTATAAGTGAATACCTTCACAACCTTGGGAGTAGTAGGATATATGCTTTCTAAAAGGCCTAAAGGGGTAAAGATCTGTCAGTGAGACCAAGAGAGCTGCCTGACAGGAGTTGTGATCCTTAGTGTAGGGTGTCACCCAAGCTGTAGTCACCCAGCACAGAGAGAGCCAGGGTATTTCCCCTTATCTCCTGATGGAGCCCTCCCATTGAGTGAACTAAAACAGAAGTCTGAGGACACTGGAGTCTTGTAGTAGAACCCATAGAGGTGAGCCTCCAGGAACACAGAGTAGGGTGATGCAGAGTAGAGGAGCTTGGATCTGAGGAGAAGGATACCAGCACATAGCTTCTCACAAAAGAGGAAGCACAAAGGCTAGTAAACATAGGAAAAGATGCTCTTCCTCATTTGTAGGTAAGGAAATGCAAATTTATTTTACCCGAAATTTAGGAACAACTAAAATGGACCTCAGTGTTTCACTAATAAGTATGATGTTGGCTAGAAAGATTTTTCTAGATATGCCTTTTAAGTTAAGGGAGTTTGCATCTATGCTTAGTTTGCCAATAGCTTTTTTCATAAATACGGCTAAATTTTCTCAACGGTAGAGTGGATAAATATGGTATATTCATACAACGGAATACTATATAGTAATGAAAAATAACAAACTATACCCAGAGGTATCAACATGGCTAAATCACACAATGTTGGGTAGAAGAAATAAGATGGAGAACAATATATCCAGAATGTTCCACATAATACAAAGTTCAAAATAGGCAAAATCTTAAATTATTTGGGATTACATATATGTGTAATAAAACTGTGAATAAAAGTAAAAAGGCCAGACACAGTGGCTCACACCTGTAATTCCAACACTTTGGGAGGCCTACGCAGGAGGATTGCTTGAGTCCAGGAGTTCAAGACCAGCCAGGACAACATAGACCTCGTCCCTACAAAAAATTTAAAAACTGAGTGTGGTGGCACATACCTGTCGTCCCAGATACTCAGAAGGCTGAGGTAGGAGGATCAGTTGAGTCCAGGAGGCGGAGCTTGCAGTGAGCTGAGATGGCACCACTGCATTCCAGCCTGGGCGACAGAGCAAGACCCTGCCAAAAAAAAAAAAAAAGTATGGGAATGACTACCATAAAAGTCAAGATAGTGGCTACCTGCAGAGGTAGCAAAGGGCATGCAGTGGGGGAGGAATACACCAAGGGCTTATAATGTTCTATAATTAGGTTAGTGGTTCCATGATGTTTCTATAAACTCCATATACAGGTATATGTTTTCTTTACTCCTTTGGTATATATGATGTAACAGTAATTTTGTAAAAAGTAATATTTACATGCAGATTTCTATTCTTGTTCAGTAGTTGGTCTATTTAAATTATTCTGATGTAGCATGATGATTTTGTTTGAATATTTTGGTGAATTTCTCAGTGCTTAGAGCATCCAGCTTCAAGGGTTAACCACTGTTGCTACACTGGGTAATGGTTCCCATCCAAAACCAAAAAATGGAAGTAGCTAGATTTAGATTTTTCAAATAATAAAGATAATTTGAGTCTGTCATTACTACTTTTAAATACTACAGTGGTGCAGAAAATTTTATTAGAAATCAGCAAAATATGTGTCTGAGAACATATAGAGTAAGAAGTGGCAGCATTAATTTGTAAATGCTTATTTTTAAGTAATTGAGACTTAAACTGTGGGCAGGATTTGGTCTACTCTGAACATAGCGACTTTTTAACTTGCCGTCCTGTAAATCTGTCCATAGGAATGGGATTTTTCTGGCATCTGAACTGGAAGACTTTGAATGCTTCCTCCTAAGACTGAGCCGTATTGGAGGTGTAATACAGGATACCCTCCCTGTTCAAAACTACAAGACCAAAGAAGGTTGGGATTTCCATTCTCAATTCATTCTCTATTGTTTGGAGCACAGTCTGCAGCATCTTCTTTATGTCTACCTTGACTGTTACAAGTGAGTACTGAGAATGCATTTGTCTTTGATCAGGTCTTCACATTTTCTCTTTGCATATGACTCCTGAATGTGACTTTTAGGAAAATAGTAAGCATTCACACGAGGAATACTGATCTTTTTGAAGTAGTTTCTCCATCTCAACAATTGGTACATCTTTGAGTTCAGTATTCAGTACTACATTCAGCAAAATGCTTTTGTGTTTTTTTGGTGATACTAATTCTGTAGTATCTCTGTTAACCTTTTAAATAATTTGACTTTAGAATACAATGAAAGAAATGCTTTAAAAGGTTTGAGAGGAAGATTCTAAAGTTTCACTTGGAGTTTTCTTTGATACTTTGTTTACCAAGAATATGCTAAATGACTTTGATTTCATAGCAAGGTGTATTTCACTTCAAGGTATATTAGATATGCTCTAAAATTTATATTTGTATAGACACACACACACAGAGAGAGCAATACGTCAGTATATGTCTACCTAAGATTAACCTGCAGAATCATATCTGTGCCCAGTGTTAATTGCTGTTGGGTCAGTAATAACAATAACAATAGAAGTAGTCTTTAATATATGAGTGTTTACAATGTTGGCACTAAACTAAGTAGTTTATATGCATTATCTCATTTAATCTTCACAAAAACTCTATGGGGTAGTTACTCGCATCTCCATTTTACAGATGAAGAAACAGGCTTTGAGAGAGACAAAGTATCTTACTTAAGGCACACAGCTAGTAAGTGGAAGAGCTGATTTAATTCTACTTAATTTTTATTCCAGAGCCCACATTTGTACACTCATAGGCAACATTTTTATTTTACTTATTTTGTGTAGTAAAGACTAGAAATTGGCTGGGCACAGTGGCTCATATCTGTAATCCCAGCACTTTGGGAGGCCAAGGCAGGAGAATCACTTTAGCCCAAAAGTTCAAGACCAGCCTGGGCAATGTAGTGGGTCTTCTTCTTTACAAAGAAGTGAAAAATCAGCCAGGCATAGTGGCACACACCTGTAGTCCCAGCTACCTGGGAAGCTGAGGTGGGAGGATTGCTTGAGCCTAGGAGGTCCGGGCTACAGTGAGCCATGTTTGCACCACTGCACTCCAGCCTGGGCAATACAGTGAGACCCGGTCTCAAAAAAAGAAAAAAAACAGACTAGGAGTTTTTGGTGTGTCATATCATTAGTCTTACTTAGAAATGTTGTCTCCAAAGCTACTGGCAAGAGAACAGATTTAAGAGCTGTATTTTCAAAGTATGTATTCTGAGCCATAATTCCTCAGTTGTAACCTCTCTGTAGTTGTGTAAGCTTTTTATTTGTATTTTATTTTGAGACAGTCTCACTCTGTCACTCAGACTGGAGTGCAGTGGCACAATCATGGCTCATTGCAGCCTCAAACTCCTGGGCTCAAGCAATTCCCCCACCTCAGCCTCCCAAGTAACTGGAACTATAGGCACACACCAGCACACTTGGCTTGTAAGAGTTTTTTAAAAGCCTCTTATTAAGTTTGAATATGCTAAAAAGTCTTTGCTGTAAAAACCAATAAAATATGAAGTATCTTAAAGTACAAGGTATCTATTAATCTGATAAAGAGTTGGTTAAATTTCCTCATGGTAGTGAACATATGATGTCTCTAAAATCTCTGTCTCTGAAATTGTCTGTTTCCAGATCATGAAGAATATGTAAAATACAATAGAAGAGTGGGAGTATTTTGTGTTATATTTAGTTTTTAATTCCAAGATTCTTTTTTTAAATGCTAATCATCACCTGAGCAAACATGGTTGTAATTGTCTTATCCTGTATGTTAACCAAAGAAGTTTTTTGTTTGTTTTATATACAGACTTAGTCCTGAAAATTGTCCCTTTTTGGAAAAAAAAGAGTTACATGAAGCACACCCTTGGTTTGAATTTTTAGTTCAGTGTCGACAAGTTGCCAGTAATTTAACAGGTATGGGTATACTGTATTAAACACAGAAACTTTCTTTGGATCAATCACTGGTCTGTTGAATGGTATTAAACTTGTGAACTCTTTTAAATAAATTATTTGGCTGTGGTCAACTATCTGAATGTAATCTAGGCACACACTTTAGGTAAGAAGTAGAAGGCCAAAAAGGTTAGCTGCCAGCCAGCCAGCCAGCCAAGAAAAGCTAGACCTGGAGCGAAGACCTTATGTGGTTTTGTCCCTTTCCCCTTAGCATCGTGCTTTAGGATTTCCCTTGTCCCACCAGTTTGTCAGAGGCTGAATTCCTGCTCTCTGGTCGACTTTTTCCATGAAGAAGTGGTCTGTCTTCCAGATCCCTGTTTTGAATATTTTAGTAAGGAACTCCAAATGGAGTTTAAAGAAATCCATAGTATGTGTGAGATTGTTGTGTCCTCTGCAGTGGAGCTGCTGATGTAGAGGCTTACTCTGGTTGTAATCAGACAGAAAAGCTTTGTTGCCCCTGACGACTTAGCTGGTGTTATCCCAGAAATAGGGAAAAGGGGACAGGCTGAATGACCACAGACAAGGAATGTCAGCAGTCTTTCAGTTACATGTAATGTCCAGTTTCTCTTGAAATGCAGAATTTTTTCATAGTGTGGGTTTTGTTTTTTGGTGTTGTATGCTGATTATGAAGTAATATATGTTCAAATTGCTTAAAAAAAAAAACCATTAGAAACCACAGACAGCTATCAAGAAGGTAATACTGGCCAGGTGTGATGGCTCACACCTGTAATCCCAGTGCTTTGGGAAGCAAAGTGGAAGGATCACTTGAGGATAGGAGTTCAAGACCAGCCTGGGCAACATAGTAAGACCCTGTCTCTACAAAAGATTTTTAAAAATTAGGTGTGGTGGCATGCTCCTGTAGTCCCAGCAATGTGGGAGACTGAGATGGGAGGATCACTTGAGCCCTGGGGTTAGAGGATGCAGTGAGCCATGATTGTGTCACTGCACTCCAGCCTGGTTGACAGAGCAAGACCCTGTCTCTCTTTAAAAAATAAATTATGCCGGGCGCCGTGGCTCAAGCCTGTCACATCCCAGCCTTTGGGAGGCCGAGACTGGGCGCATCACCGAGTCAGGAGATCGAGACCATCCTGGCTAACACGGTGAAACGCCGTATCTACTAAAAAATCACAAAAAGCTTAGCCGGGCGACGGGCGGTGCGCCTGTAGTCCAGCTACTTCGTGAGGCTGGAGGCAGGGAGAATGGACGTAAACCCAGGAGGCGGGGCTTGCAGTGAGCTGAGATCGCGGCCATTGCACTCCAGCGCTGGGCTGCAGAGCGAGGACTCCGTCTCAAAAAAAAAAACAAAGAAAAAATAAATTAATTAAAAAGTAATACCTCCATGGGTAGATAGCCTTGGTACATAGGAAAATAACCACCCATAGGTAACCACTGATAATATTTTAATGTATTTTGTTCTAGTTATTTTCTTTATTTTTATTTTTATTTTTTCGAGATGGAGTCTCACTGTGTCCCCCAGGCTGGAGTGCAGTGGCGCGATCTCGGCTCACTGTAAGCTCCGCCTCCCGGGTTCACGCCATTCTTCTGCCTCAGCGTCCGAACTAGCTGGGACTACAGGCGCCCGCCACAGCGCCTGGCTAATTTTTTGTATGTTTAGTAGAGACGGGGTTTCACCATGGTCTCCATCTCCTGACCTTGTGATCCGCCCACCTCGGCCTCCCAAAGTGCTGGGATTATAGGCGTAAGCCACCGCGCCCGGCTCCAGTTATTTTCACTGTACTTTTTAAAAACCTAGTCTCTGTTGTATTTCATTCACCTAACAAATATTTATTGAGGTCCTACCTTGTGACAGAATATTGTAAGTGCTAGTAGCACAACAAGAAACATCTGTGTTTTTATATACTGCTTTTTTGTGTAATATAACAATTTTCCCACATTCTTAAAGACAATGACCATTTTAAATGTTTACATAATATTTCATTGTATGGATATACCCTTATTTAATTTACTGTTCTCTCATTTTCTGACGAGGCCATTTTCCATTTTTTTCTATTATAAATAATAGTCTTGAACATATTTCAATATAAACTTTTGTCCTTATTTCAGATTATTTTCTTAGTACAGATAGGTTTTGGGATATAAAACTATTGGGTCAAAGGTTATACATGTTTTAAGGTTCTTGCTGTAGGACCGGATTACTTTCCAAGGGAGTTGTACAGTTTTATGATTTTATTTTAAGTCCCAGTCTCTACTCACTGTGACCAGCTCTAATGCTTGATGATTTTTTTTTAATTATTGCTAATTTGATAGGTAGTATATGGCATCTAATTAATTTGCATTTCTTTGTTGCTAGTGAATTACGTAGTTTTATGTGTCAGGCATTTATATTTCCTCCTTCATAAATTGGTTATTTCTTTTGCCCATTTATCTGTTAGAGTCAGTATTTTTGGCATTGATTTGGATGAGCTCTTTGTTGAGGACAAACTCAGCAACTCTTTAGGTTGTCATTTGTTATAATTTTTCTCTCAGTTCATTGTTACCTTTTAATTGTCTTTGAATAGAAGTTTTATTTTATGTAGACAAATCTTTCATTTTCCCCTCTGTGATGTTTTCCCATTGCTTTTACACTTAGGAGGTCCCTTTGTTTTTTTTTTTCTCTGTGGATAGAGTTAAAAATTTATATTATTATTCTCACATTTATGTAATTCTTAATTTAGTATTTATCCCTCTTAAGGAGAAAAATACTGTCTTTTATTTTCCAGATCCCAAACTGATCTTCCAGGCTAGCCTTGCAAATGCTCAGATTTTGATTCCCACCAATCAGGCCAGTGTAAGCAGTATGCTATTGGAAGGACATACCCTCCTGGCCCTTGCTACTACAATGTATTCTCCTGGGGGTGTCAGCCAGGTATGGATAGCACTTTACAACAAAATGGGACTGATTTTTAAATTTAGCAGAATTAACTATGGATTGTCTAGATCTCAGCTGATACTAAAATATAATTATATTTAAGTATTTCATTAGATTAAAGAGCAGAGGACAAGGCTGAATTTTAAAATTTTATATCTCAGCCCGGTGCAGTGGCTCACTCCTGTAATCCCAGCATTTTGGGAGATCGAGGCGAGCAGATCACTTGAGGTCAGGAGTTCGAGACCAGCCTGGCTAACATGGTGAAACACTGTCTCTACTAAAAATAGAAAAAACTTAGCTGGGCATCTTGGCGCATGCCTGTAATCCCAGCTACTTGGGAGGCTGAAGCATGAGAATCACTTGAACCTGAGAAGCGGAGGTTGCAGTGAGCCAAGACTGCACCACTGCACTCCAGCCTGGGCAACAGAGCAGGACTCCGTCTCAAAAAAAA
>NW_016822769.1:1093072-1099379 GCF_001698545.2 Rhinopithecus bieti | reverse complement strand
AAAAAAAAAAAAAGAAAAGAAATTTTTGACATCTACAATTTAAAGGGAATGAAGCCAGGCACAGTGGCTCACGTTTGTAATCCCAGCCCTTTGGGAGGCCAGAGTAGATGGATTGCTTGCGTACAGGAGTTTGAGACCAGCAACATGACGAAACCTCCGTCTCTACAAAAAAAAATTTTTTTAATTAACTGGGCATGACTGGGCGCGGTGGCTCACGCCTGTAATCCCAGCACTTTGGGAGGCCGAGGCGGGTGGATCACTTGAGGTCAAGAGTTCAAGACCAACCTGGCCAATGTGCTGAAACGCCGTCTCTACTGAAAATACAAAAATTAGCCAGTCATGGTAGCGTATGCCTGTAATCCCAGCTACTCAGGAGGCCAAGACAGGAGAATTGCTTGAACCCAGGGGACAGAGGTTGCAGTAAGCTGAGATTGTGCCAGTGCACTCCAGCCTGGGCGACAAAACAAGACTCCATCTCCAAAAAGAAAAAAAAAAAACATTAGCTTGGCATGGTGGCATGCTCCTGTAGTCCCAGCTACTTGGGTGACTGAGGCAGGAGGATTGCTTGAGCCTGGGAAGTCGAGGCTGCAGTGAGCCAAGATCATACCACTGCACTTCAGCCTGGGTGACAAAGTGAGACCCTGTCTCAAAAAAAAAAAAAGCTGGGGGGGGGGGGGAGGGGAATGAATAATGTTATGTAGAGATTCTTTTTTCCCTTTAGTTTGTTTTCCAATACTCCAGATTTGTTTTCAGAATACAGTTAGGATCTGCTTTCTTCTGGGAGTAAGAATACTTTAGATCTGTGGCTTGGTAATTAATCTGTACTATTTGCCCTCTTAGGTCAAAGGAAACCGTAATCTTCAGCTACCCATATAAACTTTATTGTGGGACCTAATGGAAATGTGCCCATCTTTGCTTTTTAGAAGTAGAGTGGCCTGTTTAGAGGGAAATTAAGAATGTTGTTTAATATCTAATCTTCAAAAGTTTCTTACTGGTGCTAGCTTAACTTAATACCACCTTTTTAGGATTGTTGCAGTATACCTTACACGACTATTTAATCATCTATTTTTAATCACCTGTCAGAAATTAGAGTTATAGGATAACTTTAGGGTTGAGTGAGAAGTCATCTAGTTTAGTAGTTTGTAAATATTTTAAAATATATATTATTGACTTAAATATTGGCAGAGCTGTTTTTCAAACAATTTCTATACAGCTTGAAAACCACTGATCTAGCTGAACTTCCTAATTTTGCAGCTGGGGAAACAAAGACCTGATATTAAATATCTAGCTAAGGTCACATAGACCGTTTGTTTCAGAACCAGAACAAGAACTGTTAACTTATGACTACTTGTCTAATGCTATATTCACTACCACATACTCTTCTCAAGCTAATCTTGTTTCACAGGGTTCTTGTGAAAAAAGACTTTAACTTTGAGAAGAGAAAAATGCTACTCTCCAACCTGTTATCTTGTCTTTTTACTTAGGTTGTTCAGAATGAAGAAAATGAAAACTGTTTGAAGAAAGTGGATCCCCAGCTATTGAAGATGGCATTAACTCCTTACCCCAAGCTAAAAACTGCTCTCTTCCCACAGTGCACTCCTCCTAGTGTCCTGCCATCTGATATTACACTCTACCACCTTATTCAGGTACAATATTTAGGTGGCCAATATTTAGGTCTATCAGAGTTCAGCCAGGAAAACAGAAATCACTCTAGATCTTTCAACTGGAGGGCATTTAACATAGGGAATTACTTATACAGCATGATAGCAGAATGGAGAAACCAAACGTGATAGTGAGACAACCCCGAATAACAAAATAGGAAGCCATGTTCTTGCACCCCTGAGGCTGCAAGAACAATGCAAAAAAGTGGTGTTACCAGAACCCAGAAGCTGGAGCCATCTCTGGGAATTAAACTAACAACCAGACTGCCTAATGGGAACTGGGAACATAGAGTATGGTGGTAGATGCCCCAGGAAAATGCAGGGCAAGAATATCTTGACTACTTCTCTCTTCCCATCTTTAGTCTCCCACAGTGTCTTTGTAGCTATATTTATCTGGTAGCCAAAGGGCAAAGGAGCTTGGGAAATGTAGTTTCCTGCAATGCTGAGCAGAGTGGGAAGGGTGGAGGTGGGTCAGAGCAAACAGTTGACCAACATACCTGTCTGCTGCTTTCATCAAAAGCACTCTATTCTGCCACTTTTAACTTCTAACTATCTCTTCTCAATGAATCAGGGATGTTTGTTTAGATCAATGCTTTTTAATCTTTTTCAGAACCTCTAAGAATGTAAGAAAGCTACAAACCCTCTACCCAGAAAAATTACACATATGCATATAATTTTGCTTACATTTCAAAGTGATTCACAGACTCCCTGAAGCCTAGTCAGGGACCCTCGGTTAAGAACACCTTCCTTTGCCTATTTCTCATTTCAAAAGGCTTTTCCTTTTTTCCCCTGAATACACATATTCTCATGGTATCTTCAACTCAGCATAAGGTTTATAATTCTATAAAGGAGCCGGGTGCGGTGGCTCATGTCTGTAGTCCCAACACTTTGGGAGGCCAAGTTGGGCGGATCACCTGAGATCAGGAGATAGAGACCAGCCTAGCCAACATAGTGAAACCCCATCTCTACTAAAAATACAACAATTAGGCAGGCATGGTGGCACGTGCCTATAGTCCCAGCTACTCGGGAGGCTGAGGCAGGAGAATGGCTTGAACCTGGGAGGCGGAAGTTGCAGTGAGCTGAGATCACACCCGTGCGCTCTAGCCTGGGCAACAGAGTGAGACTCCGTCTCAAAAAAATAATAATTCTGTAAAGGCACAAACTCTCTTACTCTAATGCAAAGACTTCTTAGAGTATCGACTGGTGCTACTCAAAAGTGTGGTCAGCACTTGCATACTGCTTGTTGCTGGAATGTGGTGAGATTAGTATCTTGCACCAAAATATGTATCTGCTGTATCACTAAGTACACTGTTTAGTTTAGTAGGGGTTTTTTTGTAGCAAGACTTTGAAGAAGGAAGCAGTATTCTGGATTTATACTGTTAGAATTTAGACCAGCACTTTGAGTAGCACTGGTATAAATGATGAGTGGATTATGTAAAAACATAGTTTTACCCAGAAAGTACAGGTCACAGATTTTGTGTGTGTCTTGTTTTGTGTCTTGTTTTTTCCCAGGCAAAACAAACATAATTTCACTACGTAAAGTAGTTTGAATCAGCTTGAAACACAAGTGGTTTCATGTTGTTCTTTGTTCTGTTTTCAAATGGACTCATTTAATTTTTTTAGTGGTTATTTTAGGAAAAGTATTCCTTCTTTAATCACAAAATCTTCCTTGGTTTTACATCAAAGCTACTCTTTTTTTGGGCCATCCAAATCCTGACTTTTTTTGTTCTGTTTTTTTCCTGTATTCTTCCCACAAGCTGTTTCTAGACTTTCCTAAACATTTGGCCTGGAAAAATTTCAAACAACCACTACTTGCTACTGCCAAACCTTTTCTGATTGACTTGACCTTGGTCCGCAATTTTTTCTTTGTTGTTCGTATTGTTGCTCATCACATTCCTTCAACCACTTATCCAGTTTTTTTCTTCTTTCTCTTTTCCCTTCCTTCCCTACCCTGTTCTTCGCTCTTCTTCGCTCATCTTGTCATGTTTACATGGTAACATTTTCTAGTCTTTTAGCCGTCTTGCTTTTTGATTCCAAAAGCATTTCTGAAGCCCATTTTACTTTATAGTTGATGCTCCCTCTACCAAAAGAGTATGGCCTTTGCAGACGTAGTTTGACATAAGGAGAGTCTTTAAAAGGAGCATAGCCAGTTCTGTTTTAATTAAAATATAAAGATGTCTCATAATTCTATTTTATTTTTAGCTGTGTTCAAAGAATTTATGTCCAGAATGATAAGCTTTAAATTGCCTTGGAAAAGGGAAGCAGACTGCCTCTGAAGTCCTTTCATATAATTTTGTTTACCTGTTTTAGAATCAATGAATTTCTAATTCTGTTAAACTTTTCCCCTTTTTCAGTCATTATCACCCTTTGATCCTAGCAGATTGTTTGGCTGGCAGTCTGCTAACACACTAGCTATAGGAGGTAAGTCATCATGGGTACTTCTTGAGACACGTTTTAGCAATGTTAACTGTAGAAGTTAATATATGTAAAGCCAATCTAGTTTTCTCATTGCTTTTTATTTTAAAAGTAAAGGTGTATTCCAAAGGAAAAATAGTTCGTAGAAGACAGAATTGAAAACATACTGTGAGTTAAAAGTCAATGTATTAGGTTACTAGTGCTGTACTTGCTGAAAAATGTAATGTGTAACTATTGGATTATATTTCTTCCTTTCAAAAAATTATTCTTCATTTCCAGTATAGTATCATAAAAATTAAAAGCATAGGTGTCAGCATTAAACAAATCTTGGCCCTACCATATAATTAATACCTGTGTGACCTTGGTCATGTGATCTAACCTCTTTAGTTCTCTGTGAAATGAGGTTAATCACAGTGACCACCTAACATATTACTATGAGAATAAAAAGAGGCAAGGCATTTAAGTACCAGATTCACACACATTGCTGTGCTATAAAGACCATAAGACTTTCTTGGGTTCCATATCCAAGAATTCAGCCAACCTCAGATGGGAAATATTTGAGAGAACAAACGAACAATTAAAAAAAAAATAGAACAATAAAAAAATACCAATTTAAAAATACAGTATAACAACTATTTTACATAGCATTTACATTTATTAGGTATTATAAATGATCTAGAGTAATTTAAAGTGTATAGGGAAATGTGCATAGGCCATATATAAATACTATGCTATTTTACAGGGACTTGAGCATCCTTCTGTGGATTTTGGTATCCAAGAGTTTCAGGAACCAATCCTCCATGGATACCAAGAGATGACTAGACTCACATCAAAATGTCTTCTGACTTCAGATTTATCTAAAAAGAGACGTTTTTGTTCTGATATTTTCTTGGGTTTAGAGGAACTTTAATCTGAGCTATTCTGTTGGTCTTATTAATAGAAAGGTGGTGCCATCTTTCTAAGATATTCATGCTCTGTGAATACAACATCAGAAAGTAGGTGATAACAAATGGAGGTTATAGAGGAGGGTAATTAGTGTTGCGGGAAAAATGTTCTAAAATTACCTGTTGGAGGCCAGGTGCAGTGGCTCATGCCTGTAATCCTAACACTTAGGAAGCTGAGGTGGAAGGATTGCTTGAGGCCAGGAATTCAAGACCAGCTTGGACAACATAGCAACACACTGTCTCTACAAAAAATTAGCCAGGTATAGAAGATAAGGGTCAAGAAGGTGAAAGAAAAATGTAAAAATTAGCCAGGCATGGTTGTGTGTACCTACAGTCCTATAGGAGGCTGAGGCAAGAGGATTGCTTGAGTTAAGTCAAGGCTGCAGTGAGTTTTGGTCATGCCACTGCACTCTAGCCTGGGCAACAGAGCAAGACCCTGTGTCCAAAAAAAAAAAAAAATTACCTGTTGGAGAAAGGTGCAATGAATTGGCTTTGGTGAACAGAGGACTCATATAAATATGTTAAAAGGGATGTTATTGCATAATGACCTTTGTGAATGAATTTAAAAGCTCCTTTTGCATATATTTAACAGATTTTATAACTATAGGGTTATTGGCTATTGCCTTTCTGAACTTAAAGGATCATCAAATACAGAATTAAAACCAGGGTGGTTCAACATACACAAATTAATAAATTATACACCACATTAACAGAATGAAAGACAAAAACCAGGCCAAGCGCAATGGCTCACGCCTGTAATCCCAACACTTTGGGAGGCCGAGGCGAGTAGATCACGAGGTCAGGAGATTGAGACCATCCCGGCTAACACGGTAGGAAACCCTGTCTCTACTAAAAAGTGCAAAAAATATTAGCTGGGCATGGTGGCAGATGCCTGTAGTCCCAGCTACTTGGGAGGCTGAGGCAGGAGAATGGCGTGAACCTGGGAGGCGGAACTTGCAGTGAGCCAAGATCATGCCACTGCACTACAGCCTGGGCGACAGAGCGAGACTCCATCTCAAAAAAAAAAAAAAAAAGGACAAAAACCATATGATCATATCAATAGATACAGAAAAGCCATTTTGCAAAATTCAACATCCTTTCATAATAAAAACTCTCAACAAATTAGGCATAGAAGGAATGCATCTCAACATTATAAAGGCCATATATGACAGGCTCACAGCTATTATACTCAGCAGTGAAAAGTTGAAAGCTTTTCCTCTAAGATCAGAAACAAGACAGGGATGCCCACCCTTGCCACTTTTTTTTTTTTTTTTTTTTTTTTTTTTT